>NW_020664584.1:11539757-11596249 GCF_002925995.2 Terrapene triunguis
CTCTGGTTCGCTGCGTCCACTACCAATGAGTTTGGCGCCGGATGGGTAAAAAGGAATTCAGAGCCCTTTGAAGGGATGAAGTACTTCCTGTCCGCTTGTTTACAGGTAGGTAGGCTCGTGCCTGGATTCTGCCAGATGGATTTAGCGGGTTCTAAAAGGGCTACATTGATTGGCAATGCCACTCTAGAGGAAGAAGAGGGCTGCAGGATGTCTGTTAGCTCATGCTGTTGTTCAGTGACTTCCTCCAAGTTAATTTTTAAGTCACCAGCAGCTCTTTTAAAGAGGTCTTGGAATTTTGCATAGTCATCCGACGGTGTTGGAGGAAGGGGAAATAAGGCTTCCTCAGGCGTTACGTCGGGCTCTGCTGGAATAGGAGCAGGACTCAGTTGCTCCTGGGAGTGTGACGGTGCTGCCTGGTATCTTATGTCACCGGCAGATCCGTCACGTGGCGGTGCTAAACCGGCGTTGCGCCTGGTCGAAGTGCCGTAGCGCATGCGTTCTCGGGGGTACGATACCCATGGTGCCCAACATTGCCATGGTGGTGGGTAGGGCATAGGTGGTGCCATCCAAGGGTTCACTCCCCATGGGGCAGGATCCTGATAACAGGCTGAGGTGATTTGTTTGTAACCCCTGTTGATTGGGGTGTGGGAGTCTTGATATGGAGAAAAAACTGCCTGTGGATCAGTTTCCTCCTCACTGGAGGAAGGTTGTTCTGATCCTGAGTCATGCATTGGAGAAAAACAGGCAGTCATCAGGGGAGACTGCAGAATAGGTGACACCGATAGATCTGCTGTCTGAGTAAATTGAAGAGGTGAGGCTCCTGCATGAGGTGAAAACTGTGGAGGAGGAAGTTGCCCTGAGGGAACATTCCTCTGAGCAGGGGTTTTGCCTTTGATCCCCCTGTCAGTCTGTGCCACAGTTGCCGGTGCCGTGGTAGGTGCCGGGGGGGCAACATCAGCCCGCAGAGGGTCAGCCAGGGCGGGAAATGTCGGCACCGCGTCCGTCGCGGTGCCGAACGGTGCCATAAACGAGGCAGGCAACTGAAAGCCTGAGGCCTCGGCACCGGAGCCTCGCACCGCCGCCGCAACCTGAGGCGGCTTTCGTGCGGTGCCTGAGGAGCCCGGCTCTTCAAAAGTGCTGAGGCGAGGAAACACAGGCAGGGAAACTGTTGACCTGCCTGAGGCACTTTTGTGCCTCACCAACTTCCTTGTTGGAGAGGGCTGCCCCTTCTTTAAAGTTTTCTTCAGGTTTTTTGAAGCAGGGGGGCTGTGGCGGGCAGTAGAGCCGGCGTCGGCGCCTGGGTCTGAAACTGACCCGATAGACTTCTGCAAGAGGAGCAGTTTCAATTTGAGCTCCCTGTCCTTTCGTGCCCTGGAACTGAGTTTGGTACAGTGGGCACATTTTTGGGGAGTGTGTGTTTCCCCCAGGCATTTTATACAAAGAGAATGGCCATCAGAGAGCGGGATAGGATCCTTGCACGTAGAGCAGCGCTTAAAGCCTGTGGAGCCAGGCATGGTAGAAGCGGCTGCGGCTGAGAGAAAAAAAGAAGTAATAAACTAGACTAACAAGAACTGACAACAAACTAACTACTATAACAGGTAATTGTAAGAAAGTGAGGGATTTCCTAACGAGTCTGCTGAGCTCCGTCTCAGGCCGGGGACGGTAGAGAAGGAACTGAGGAGATTGGCCACGCATGTGTACTATTATCCTAGACTCACAGCGGGGGGCAGCCTCTGCGCATGCGTGGCCAGTACGAGTACCGCTCGGAGATTTTTCGTAGCAAAGGCGCAGGGACGCACCAACACCTGGAGTGGAGCACCCACAGGGACATCTCTCGAAGAAGAAGTGAGGTTTCAGAGGTTCTGATTTTGCTTAGTGTCAGCTCACTACCAGTTCCTATGGACCAATATGGAACTGAGCTTACACAAGAACTATACAGGACGGTGAAATCTGAGAACAAATAGTGCTGATGGGAGTAAGAACAGGTGGGAGATCTCCCTGTAGGGCTACCCGCACTCTCAGTCTTGCCCTCCAATTTCTTGGTGGATCTGGATGAAGATGGGGCCCCCTCCAGATAAGGAGCCTGCACTTTCACTCTTTGGCTCCAACAGAGGGGTGGGGGGCACCTCAAGAGCTAGGATCCGAAGCCGGTCTTATGAATTTAGTCATATAAGTACACTTCTCTGTTCTTTCTCTGTCCAGGCACTATACGACTTACAAATCAAGAATTTCCCAGATATATGCAATTCTCCTAGGCAATAAAGGCACTTAATGTGACCATCATGAATAGGCACTGCTTTATTGCATGCCAGACAGTACTTAAAGCCAGGAGACCTCATGAGGCCACTCTGTAACTTGGATACTTATCTACTAACATTACTTAAAACTAGAGAAAAGTGCCAATAGGCACATTATCTAAAGCAGGGATGGGGAACCTTTTTTCTATCAGGGGCCACTGACCCACAGAAAAAAAAAATCAGTCGCGGGCCACACATACACAGCCCCGCACACAGGGGGTGGGTGGGTGTGCGTGCTCGAGGCTTCCCCCACAGCGGAGTGAGCTGGTGCTCACAGCTCCAACCCCCACCGGGGGGGCGCGGAGGCTCGGTGCGTCCCCTAGACTCCGGGATGGGGCCAGAAATTAGGGGTTCAGGATGCAGGAAAGGGCTCTGGGCTGGGGCAAGGGGTTGGGGTGTGGGAGGGGATGAAAGCTTCGTCTGGGGGTGCGGGCTGTGGAGTGGGGCTGGGGATGAGGGGTTCGGGTGCAGGAGGGGGCTCCGGGCTGGGACCATGAGGTTTGGGGTGCAGGAGGGGGCTCAGGGCTGGGGCAGCAGTGCGGGAGGAGGTTTGGGGGAATTTGAGTTCGAGAGGGGGCCCAGGGCTGGGGTAGGGGTGCAGGGTCTGGGAAGGAGTAAGGGTGCGGGAGAGGGTTCCACTCTGGAACAGGGAGTTTGGGGTGCAGGTGGGGGTGCCGGAATCTGGGAGGGAGTTAGGGTGCAGAAGGGGGTTCTGACCTGGGGCAGGGGGGTTGGGGTGTGGGATTTGGCCAGGCAGTGCTTACCTCAGGCAGCTCCCGGGTGGTGGCACAGCGGGGCTAAGGCAGGCTCCCTGCTGCCAGAAGTGGCCTCCACGTCCAGCCCCTAGGCGGAGAGGCCAGTGGGCTCTGCTCGGTGCCCGTGCCCACAGGCACCGCCCCCGCAGCTCCCATTGACCACAGTTTCTGGCCAATAGGAGCTGCGGAGCCAGCGCTGGGGGTGGGGGCAGCGTGCAGAGCTTCCCTGATCACCTCTGCTCCTAGTGGCTGCAGGGACATGCCGGTCACTTCCAGAAACTGTGCACAGCCAACTGGACTTTTATTGGTCTGGCAACCCCAGCTTCTCCCCGCAGCAGGGCAAGCCAGCTTTCGCGGCTCCAGCCCTGCGGGCGGGCATCAAGTGTCGGGGCTTCCAGCCCGCAGTGTAGAGACTTGCCACAGGCCAGATGAAATGAAGCAGCGGGCCGGACCCAGCCCACGGGCTGTAGGTTCATCACCCCTGATCTAAAGCAAACATATAGCTAATAACTAACCATAAGACTAGCAAAAAGTTGCTCACAGTCACAGAGTCAGCAAGCTACTTCATTTCGAAGCTAAGAGGTTGTGAGTAGAACTAAGTGGCAGTTGGTGCACTCCACCTTTCTATGCCCTTGATGCAGAACAAGAGTACTCTTGGGGCACATGTGCATCATATACTGCTCGCCAAAAGACTCCAAACTCGAGTACATGAGGAAAATGTGTACCGCCATCAGCGGAATGTGCATGTGGACAATCATCCAAATAATCTAAAAAGAAATTGAGCTCCTTAAATCTTGTAGGGCATGTTAAAGTTCAGAGGGAATGGGATTACCGAGGTATTAGTAGAAGGCTCATTAATCTAGCATTCAAAGGCATAACAAGATCCAAGGGCTAGATGTTGAAACTACATAAATCCAGGTTAGAAATAAGGTGAAAATATTTTTTTAATAGTGAAGGTAAATTACCCAGTCGAACAACTTATCAAGGGATGTGATGGATTCGCCATACTTGAAATCTTTAAATCAGCATTGGAGGTCTTTTTGAAAAGATATCTTATAGTTAAACCACAATTTATTGGGATAGATTCAGGAATCACTGTGTGAAATTATATGGCCTCCACTACTTAAGGAAGTCCAATTTAATCCCTTCTAGACTTAAAAAAAAAAAAAAAAATCTATGAAATCTTGCTTTCAAGATTTTGGAGGGGACTACTTACAATATTGCTACACTTCAATACCCGACGTAAATTATCTAGGGAATCTGTTGCAATGATAACACACACAGCCTTTAGACCATCTAAAATTCAAATTCAAATTCAAAGACAATATTATAGAAAGAACAATGTTATAAAATACCCTAAGTTACAAAAGTTGAAGTACTAAAAATACTCACACAAGTTTTTTTCAACCCTGATGCGTTTTGATGGAACTTCCCCTCCTTTAGGTATTTTCCGCCTTCTTAATTCCAATGTTATTGGCTGCAATGTTTGAGAACTTTGCTCTACAAATTTACATAAAACCAGAGGAATAAGAGTTGACTAAATATACCATTAAAGTCAGTTAAAATCCTCAAATTTGTATATTTAAAAAAAAATACAAACTCACTTTTTCAGAGCTTTATAAAAAGACAATATTAGTATCTCTCTCTAATTCTGCAATTTTCTTTATTTCGTTTCCTCTTATTAGCTATTTTGGTAGATCATGACTGACTCTTTAATAAACATTCATTTTACCATATAATCCCATTTATAACATCACATATTGTCATGTTAGTGTCTACACATCAGCTCTGCAACTATGTCCTTAAAAATTATGTCTCTATTACTAAATTTTTAGACCTCTCTACCAATGTTATTTAAATACAACCAAATATGTTGCAGATTGTCATGACGGGAGGTTGTAGTGAATGAGCTAAAATAAGTGCTGTAAGAGCAACATTTATTTCCATTTACTTAGAACATAAAGATCCCCATGCCCCAAATCAGAAAAGAATGCAGTGCTGAGCTGCTCAGCATCTCCCATTCCCTACAAGATTTTTTAGAATACTGCCTAAATACAAATATTTTAAGTACTAACCTGTTGGGGGTGTTATAGGTGGTCTACCACGTTTTCTTTTAGTTTCCTTTATGTTTTCTGGTAGACTCTTCACATTGTCATTTTCAGATTTCTTCTCAATTTGTGTATCTACTGAATATTCCATATCATTTTCTGATATATTCTCTTTGTCTTCTTTCCCATTCTTAGGTATATTTTTTTCAGAGACCTTGCCTTTTTCTGAGATGACTATTATTTTTCCTTCTTTATCAGGTTGTTTAGATCTTTTTTCTGTCTTTAATACCTTTTCATCCTTGTCCTTCTTAGCATTCTCTGTTGCTTTCCTCTGTTCTTTAAACTTCTCCCGTTTTTCAGGAGATGAAGGGATTTCATTACCTTTTTCTTTAGGCCTAGCATTACCCACAATATTCTAAAATAAAGAAAACATGAAGTGAAAAATGCATGATTCTTTGCATTTTGAAATTTCTTTATATTTAACATAAGAATTTAAAAAAAAAATGTAAGCAAAGGAACAGGGGAGGGGTCCAGGTGTCATGTCAGTATAACCCATAAGTTAAAAATTTAAGATTATAGGCAGAGCGCTACAGTAAAACCTGCCAAGAGTGACCACTCTTGGGGGTTAGCAGAAGTGCTCGCTTGTAAGAGGTGGTCTCTCTTCAAAGGCTTACTGTAAAATGGGCACTTTTACAAGGCACAGAAAGGCTACTAGTGTTACCAATGTTTCATGTTTAATTTTCATTACCTATTACATGAACATTACATATAGTATACAATATAGTACTGTATTTAAAAATCTCTTGGTGGGTTTATTAATACAGTAGAACAGTATGTGTTAATCAAAAGAGGAAATTCAGTACACTAATAAAAGTGCATATTCTCTACACTGAAGCAAAAGAATTTTTACAATTACCTGTGTTATCACAAAGTCTTGGTTTCACTCTACAGTAGCTTGTATTTATTTGAAAATGTCATTTATTCTTGTCTGCCTCTGTGACAATACGAGCATGTTTACCGTTTCTTCTGCATCGTTGAATAGCTCTAAAAGTCGGTTATTGCCCTTTTGAATGGCAAATGCTTTCATGTTTTTAATCATATTCTTGGCTTCAGTCATAAAAATTATTCTTACCGGGGTTCAGAGGCACCATTGCTATCCCCTTCATCATCAGTTTTTGTGTCAATGTGAGAGTCATCACATGGCTTGAAATTTTCTAGTTTTGTAGCAGGCATTGACCTGTCAGTGACCTCATCAGTTGTTGCAAGGTTCTCATCAATCTGGTACATCTTCTCAATCAGCACTCCCAAAAAGACTTTGCAACATGTTAACTACCGAAAGAGGAAGCTCATGTTCATCTCCTAGATGAACATCTTCATTTGGTGAGTCTGCATTTAGCAAAGCATTTTTTGATGGTGCTTGGCTCAGTCTCACTCCATGCTCAATGATCCCAGTGTATTCACTGAAGAGTGAAACCCTTTTCAAATGCACTGGACCCGAGGAAGTTACGCCAGATTCCATTTGATGAAAGATAAATTGAATTTGCCTGTTCCGAAAGTTCAGTTTTAGGGTTTCAATAACCCCAGCATCAATAGGCTGTTACACAGAGGTGCTGTTTGGGGGAAAAAGAAGCAGAGTTTAATGTTTGAGTTTAACAGGGAGGTGGCATGGGGCATTTTCCGTAAACAGAATTTTGTGTCCTCGATAATAGCAATCTGCAGTCAAATCTCTGTAATCATTTTTCAAAAAGCTCGGAGTTCATCCATGCTTTTTTGTTGAATTCATATTCCACAGGCAACTCTGATATTCAACTTGCCAAAGCCTCGTGGGCATTGGGATTTACCAATCAGTACAGGCTTTTCTTTATCTCCATTCATGTTGGTGCATAATAAAGGGTGATTCTTTCTTTTGAATATTTCCCATTTACACATTGCTAGCCTTTGATATGGAGGGTTTTGCTAATGCTGCTGTCTTTAAAAAACAGTCCAGTTTCATCCATATTATAGATTTCAGAGGGTTCATAATCCTGTATGACTTCAGCTAACTTTTGCTTCTAATCTGAAGCCACCTCTTGATTAATGTCTCCACGCTCCCTGCATGCTATACCAAAGGCAAGGCTGTGACTCTTCTTAAATGATTCAAGCCAGTCATTGCTGGCTTTAAACTCCCTGTTTTCCAACTCCTCTGCGAATTTCATGTCTTGCGCTTTTAGCATTGACCCAGACACATTTACATGATGAGCGACAGTGGATTTAAACCACTGATAAGTGAAAAAATTGACTTCATTTCTAGTTTTAGCACATTTAATTTTCATTGAAGATTTTGCATTTGACACATCAGCAAGGATTTCTGCCTTCCATTGTAACAGGTTTTGGATCTGTGTTTTTCCAACGCCATACTGTTTGGCAATTTGACGGTAACTGGTACAAGCTTCTAGCTGCAATACCGCTTTAACATGTTGCTCCAGTGTAAGAAACACTTTGGATTTGCATTTTCTCTCTTCCATTACGACTTCTTTTAGCTTTAAACTGCGACATACAATAGTGTACACATTCACATCTTCCTTTAAAGTTCCTGTTTGTTCAAGTTCAATTTCCAGTTCCTGTTGAGTATGAGGCCATACATTGCAGAAACCGTAATGTACAAAAGAAAAAAAATCTTTTGCTGGAAACATCAAAACAGACTGAAGCGACCATCAGTTTCTCCTACAGCTTTGTTTTTATGGATGGGACTAAGAAAATGTTGTCACTCGTCGCAGCTGACAGGTCGTTGCTCTTCACAGTTAAATTATAAGGCAGCGGTTCTCAAACTTTAGCAACCCGAAGACCCCGTTTTGATTTAAAAATTTTCAGGGACCCCCAAGCCACCCCGCTCAGCCCCAGGCCCCACCCCACTCCTTCTCCCAAGGTCCCACCCGATCCCACCTCTTCCCACCCCCCGCTTATTCCATTCACGCGCTCTGTTGCTCGCTCTCCCCCACCCTCACTCACTTTCACCAGGCTGGGACAGAGGGTTGCGGTGCAGGAGCGGGTGCGGGCTCTGGGAGGGATTTTGGGTGCAGGATGAGGGCTATGGTCTGGGGCAGGGTGTTTGGGATACAGGCTCCGGCTGGGCTGCGCTTACCTCGGGCGACTCCCGAAAGCGACGCGGCACATCTTTCTGGAAGTGGCTCCTAGGCTCCACATGCTGTCCCCACCCACAGGCACCACCCCACAGCTCCCATTGGCCGCAGTTCCCAGCCAATAGGATCTATGGAGTTGGCGCTCATGGTGGGGGCAGCGCGTGGAGCCAGGGACACTGCCTTAGCCCCATTGTGCCACCGGACTTTTAGCACCTAATATCTCCCGGTTTAGCTTCAGTAGCCTCCAGGAGATAGAGGGAGGGAGAGGAGTTGAGGGAAGGAGAAGGAAGAATTGCTCAGCGGGGCCCACGGACCGCCTTGAGTACCCTCGGGGATCCCCAGGGATCCACGGACCCCATTTTGAGAAACTTTAAGTTAAATGTTATAGGGAGGAAAACGTTCCACGGTCTCTGCAAGTAGTCGCTCATGACAGGTGGCCCCTCGTCAGAAGTGGTCACTAAGGCAGATTTTACTGTATTCAGATACTCACTGAGCAACAGATTATCAGCACAATTCATTAACACACATATCAAAACTCAAATACTATTCAAATATTTTTTAAAGGATAATTCCAGACTTAAATCAAATCATCTGCCAAAATGCCAAACTGCAACCCCAGCTAGGCTACAGCATGTCTGAATACACTATTTGATCCAGTTCAAAAGCCACTGGCCTGAAACAGTGTTTTCACTTTGTATACTTTCTGATAGGAAGGTAATAAATTGCTAATATCCCTTTTAATATCTAAGATATGTAACTAAGCTCTACTTTGAAGACTTTAATGCTTCAGAAAAACACAGAAAACAAATGAAATTGTAAAAATCAAATATGGATGAAATGTCAAAACTATTTCAAATTGTACAATGAGGTTCTGTCTTCCAACCCTGAAACTATTGAGGTCATATAGCCACTAGGAAAAACTTTCCACAATAAATACAGGCTACCAAAGTAGGGACCAGACTTCAGGCTCATGATCTCATTGATCAATAAATTGGAGGATAAACATTCCAATCTTTGAGAAACTCTGTTAAAGGATGAAAGAAATCTGAACCCTCTCCCCCCCTTAAATGGGGATACAGTAAGCAGAAATAGCTATTACAGCAAATATACTTGCACTATTGGTAATCCCAAATCTATTAAGGATAAGAGAAAATCCAAGCAATTAAGTCTAAGATAAGAACTTGGAACCCCATCTTTGGACATTACATGATCTTTTTCAGTGATTCCAAAAGCAGACTGATGGCCAAAAAAAAAAAAAAAAAAAACACCACCACACACACACACCAAGTCCATCTGATCCAATCATATGTTATTTATGTAGCCTGCTAAAGCATTTTTCACTCTTTACAGATCTAGAACTGAAGGAATTACTTTGTTCTGAATGCCCACTGTCCACACTGCTTCATGACGTAAGAAAATCTGGAAACCTAGCTCCCCCCTTTCAGCAACAAATAGCCAATGTTCTGTGCTAGAATCTGTACAGCCTGTTCCCTAGTCAAAGGAACATACACAGAAGGGTCAAAAACACAGTCATAAACACAATTTTTTCAACCTTGCGGACAACGAGTCTGCAGTCTCACAAAACAGATGAATGTGACTTTCTTGCCACGAAATCCAGTAACCCTTGATAAACTGATTTAACCACATAGTTCATAGATTACTCCTGGTGGAGTTCTGTGCCTCTGCGCAATGCAGAATTTGCAGAGAATTAATGTTCTGCGCAGAATTTCATTTCCCCCCACGGAATAGGTGCTACAGAGTTGCTGGCCACTACCAGGGGCTGCTAGACCCAGCAGAGCCCAGCTCTCCAGCTCACAAATACAGGATATGGACAGAAGAAGGGAGAGCTGGAGCTGCAGTCCCCGGCACATCATGAAAGGAGGTGGCAGCGTGCAGGAAACTCCATAAAAGTCCAGAACTCACCACCAGGCTGTTTCTCTCTCTGGATTCCTGGGCTCTGGGAGTAGGGGATGCGGGTGTCTGGGCCAGGAGTTCAGGGGGACACCCCATAGCTGGGCTATGGGGGGGATAGAGGCTGCAGATGTCTCGGCTGGGGGGCACTCCGCAGCTGAGCTCTGCGAAGTAAGGGGTGCGAGTGTCTGAGACTGGAGGGGTTGATTTTTCCCTCAAGATGTGCCCACCTGGCACGTGTGACACACCCAGATCAAGACACCAAACAAAAGCATAACAGAGAACTGGGTTGTTGTAGGGGTTTATTTAACTCTCCACTCCTGGGGGAAATCTTTTTTGTCGGTACTTTTACAGACATACTTGCTGACAGGTATTTTGAAATAAATTACCAAAATTATTGAAACTGGTATGATTATATTGTGTTATTTTGACAAATAAAATGTGCAGAATTTTAAAGTATTGTGCACAGAATTTTTAATTTTTTGGCACAGAATTCCCCCAGAAGTAACAGAAGGATCAATTTGATCAGTCTAATCTGTATAACACTGACCAGAAAACTTGCCCAAAATAATTCCTAGAACAGATCTTTTAGAAAAACATCCAATCTTCATTTAAAAATTGCGACTTATGAAGAACCCGCCACAATGCTTGGCAAACTGTTCCAATGGTTAATTACTCTTACCATTAAAAAATTATCCTTATTTCCAGTCTGAATTTGTCTAGCCTCAACTTCCAACCACTGGATCATGTTATATCTTTCTCTGCTAGACTGAAGAACCCATTATTAAATATTTATTCCTATGTGGGTACTTATAGACTGTAATCCAGTCATCCCAACCTTCTCTAAATTAAATAGATTGAGCTCTTAGAGTCTATAGAAGGCATGTTTTCTAATCCTTTAATCATTCTCTTGACTCTTCTCTGAACCCTCTCCAATTTATGAACACCCTCTTGAACTGTGGGCATCAGAACTGGACACAGTATTGCAGGGCCAAACAAAGGTATAACCTCTCTCTGCCTGCTCAATATCCCCCTACTTATGAATCCCAGGATCACATTAGTTTTTTGGCCACAGCATCATACTGGGAGTGCATGTTCATCTGATTATCCATCTTAACCCTCTAACAGCGCCTATGGGAGGCCTACTATGGGTCACACACATTTACTCCTGGGGAAATTCTGTGCCAGTGCATAATGCAGAATTTTTCAGAAATTCATGTTGTGCATGCAGAACTTCCTTCCCTGACCCCCCAAAATGGGCTGCATAGTTGTTGGCCGCCACTAGGGGCTGCTGGACTTGGCAGAGCCTAGCTCACAAATAGAAGACGGGGGGGGGGGGGAAGGAGGAGGAGGAGAGAGACACGGACTGGAGGATTCCCAGCAGCTGCAGTTCCCAGCACGCTCTGAAGGAAGGAAACTCCTTGCAAGCCCAGGATCCAGCATCAGGCTGTGTTTCTCCCTCTGGATCCCTGGGCTCTGGGGGGTAGAGGGTGAGAGTGTCTTGGCTTTGGCAGAACAGGACTTAAATGACTTAGGAAGCTAATTCCCCTTTTACTGGGACTTGAGCTCCTAAGTCATTCAGGTTCTTCTGAAAATTTTACCCTTTGTCCCTAATTATGATAAACTACAACATACCAGAAAATTTGTCCAGCACAGCATCTCCCTTACAACTACAAAAGAATGATATTATCCAGCATCAGTAGCCACCCCCATGGTTACTGATAAGGAAAAATCTCCAGCACCAGTGCACGACACACACACGCACGCCTTCAGAGGAATGGACATATGCAATCAAAGAAAAACTTAATTTTTATTATGCAGAATGTTTCATAAAAAGATCATTCAGTGATATAAGAAAAACACTTTAAATAAAATAAATCCACTTGTCATTGCAATGAAGATTCTTTCAGGATCTCCTTCTGTATTGACAACAGAAGAGATTAGCCAACAGACTCTCGCCTGACAATTCCTGTTGGCAGGGCATCTCAATGAAGAGCCTTCAAATCTAGAATTCACTTCCTCCACAAGTCTGACAGATGCCCAGCCTACTGGCTTTCAAGAATTGGTGCACAGCTTTTGCCTAAGGACATGACTGTGGGTTATGTTTACAACCTAGATCTGGAGTCTGACATTTTATTTGACAGTGATCAGCTAGTCTCTTATCATTTTAAGAAGTGCGTGTACACGTGCTCAGGAACAACTGTGTGACGGGTATACGTTTAAAAAACAAATAAGTTATCACAGGATATTATTAGGGCAGAGCTGATTAAAGTATTGACAATACATGACAGATATGATACAAACTTAAATCACATTCCTGTAGTGATAAATTACAAATATTTATTTAAAATCATTTACTGGCTAAGATTCTAGATTAAAAACAAAAATTAGTTAAGTGTTCACTTGATGGATTTTTCACTGACGCAAACATGAACAAATCAACTGAATTCAGATTTAAGAAACAGCTAGTCTTTTAGAATTAAATTGGAAAACATACAACATTCCTCACCTGATCTTTGGAAAAAGCTTTGATGTGAATATTTTTGACAGTCTGAACTACTCCATCGTAAAATTTCACAGTGTAAGTACCTAAAAATTGAGAACACATCCCAATTAACAGTGTAATTTAACTTGCATTTTGATAATTATTCAAAGAATAAACACTGAACACTCCAGTTCTAGAGATGCACATCTGGTTCTAAATAAAAGTTCACTTTTTTAGGGTTACGAAAATTTATATCCTTAAACTTTAAGCCTCTTCTTTCACGAAATATGTATGAAGGGAGAATACAGTTTATTTCTTCTAGTTTCATCTATATTAACGTAAGAACAAGTTTACTAATAAAAATCATGAGTAAAAAAATGTATTGTCAATACACATGAAAGCATGCACACTGGGATTGATGAAATTATTTCTTAGACTCCATGCTTTCAACTGAAAAAATAAAACAAAAGAATTAATTTTGAGACTAACAGATCCAAAAGGGATCAAAGTCAAATGAAGGAATATGAGCAATTCCTTCCTGTTTACAGTACTCACACTGGTAGTGCCATTGAAGGAAGGGAGTGCAGGAAGTAGGAAATGGCCCTGTGTGTTTAACCCAGGGGTTCTCAAACTGGGGGTCGGGACCCCTCACAGGGGGTCGCGAGGTTATTATGTAGGGGGTCGCGAGTGGTCAGCTTCCACCCCAAACCCTGCTTTGCCTTGAGCATTTATAATCGTGTTAAATATACAAAAAAATGTTTTTAATTAATAAGGGAGGGTCGCACTCAGAGGCTTGCTATGTGAAAGAGGTCACCAGTACAAAAGTTTAAGACTCACTGGTTTAACCTGTAGGATCTGCTTTCTGCAACTGAGATGCTCTTAGTACTATTTTACATCTCTCCTAAATTATGAAAATATTCCTATAGATTTAAAAAAAAAAAAAAAAAAACCTTACCCCCAAATAGCTATTTACCCATGACAAGCTTTAAAGTTTCTATATTAAATCAATTGCTGACTGTTAAACATGAAAAAAATGTTTAATATCTGAAAATTATAATAAGCTGCTGAACAGTTCCACATGAGACTCTAATCCACTAACAATGAGTACCCAAGTCTAATGACCAAGTTGCAAACAAATGTATAAATGCCTTAAATCCTGCTTGGCAAGAGAAGAGCCTAGTAATTATGATGCTGAATACATCTAAACTCTGCTCCTGCATAGCAGTGTATCAAACTGAAGTGTTTCACATTTCTACCCTTTTCTCTCATATTTTAGTGATCTATATTAAGAATCATTAGGCTGAAAATTATTCTGTAAGTCTCTATAATCTCTTAGTGATGTCCACAGCAAATAATCTTTGAGAGAGCTGTATTAAATTGTGGAATAATCTCCAAAAGAAAGTATCAAAGGGATAGCCGTGTTAGTCTGGATCTGTAAAAGTAGCAGTGTCCTGTGACACCTTATAGACTAACAGACGTATAGGAGCATGAGCTTTCGTGGGTGAATACCATGCATCCGAAGAAGTGGGTATTCACCCACGAAAGCTCATGTTCCTATACGTCTGTTAGTCTATAAGGTGCCACAGGACTCTTTGCTGCTCCAAAAGGAAGTGACGCACGCTTCATTGTTTTGACACTTTAAAAATTGTACTGGACCATACTCTATTATCTGATCCAGCCTACAACTCCCAAACAGTGTTCCCTACAGTATATTTTCCAGGAAGCACACTGTAGGTAACAAATTTGAATTCCAACTTCTATGATGAGGAAAATAACGCGTTCTGCTGAAAGTAAAGCGTACCTGATTTAAATGTAGAATCATTTAAATTTCAACAAAAAATATACTTATGTATTTAATAGTGGGCCTGACACACTCATTAAGAATACAGAGGTAGTTTTGGTGGAAGAATGCTTTGTGCACCTCTGAAAAAGAAAATAAACCTCAGACTACTGCATTTCAAGGAAGATGAATACAGCAATCGTCCCAGATATTTAGAAAAGATCGTTGTATTTTATTTATTTATCCTGTGTCTTCCAAGTATAGAAAATATACATTAAGGGTGAAAGCATGTATGTGAATCTTAGAGAAAGAATTTGTCTTCCATCAAATTGTATCCTCTCCTTTACAATGACAAAAAAAGACTACGTTGTGCCTGTTCTCTGCTGCCAACACTTCTTTAGCAATTATATGAAGTGGCTAAAAAAATTTGTAATTAATTGATTCTCCTCCCAAGTTAGGTCATTTGGTAGCTTGTGCTAGCCACTGGAAAAAATGCACAACATACCCACTGGTTACATACCAATAACATTTAATGAGAAATTACAAAATTGAAAAACTAACTTTTTCGTAAAATTAACTTATTGTAGTATAATGACTTTTCTTGCAGAGATGTGCTATGTTCTCTGGAAGCATGAAGAAATTCTGAACACAATTAAATTTATCCAGTTATTAACTACAACAAAACGAATAGGTGACTTACCATCCTTGTTAACAGAAGTGACTTTGGCTGGATAAAAACGACAATCAGACCAGCAAGCCAATACCTGATCATTTATACGAAATCCCTACAAAGAGAAAAAAAAAAACCTCTTTAACAATTTACATTTCCTGAATTAGAGAAACTAAATTAGGAAGATTTAAAATATACTGCTTCATTAAAACACTAGAACTGTTTCCTTGTTAAAAGTAAAAAAGCAAAAATGAAAAAACACCCCATATCCTTCAACAGGCAGCCACTGCAGCAGCACTTGCGCATAAGAAAGAATTTATATTCGGCTAGACATGCAAAAAAGAAAAGTTCACAGCATTCTATTGATACGGTAAGCTCCTTCAGGCAGGACTGTTCCTTCTTCTGGCTGTATCACACCAATGACATTGTTAGCACTCAGCTATAACAATCACAAACTATATCTGGCCACGTACATGCTGTATTCAGGGACCTTAATGGGTTTAGATGCATAAAAGACTTGGTACGTAACTAGTTGAATAATGGGAAATCATTGAATACACTGTTTTCAACTTACACCACATCCGTCTTCCTCATGTAACCCCTCTTTCCTTAACTGTATTTTCTCTAAGGGACGCAGATAAGGACTGTCCCAACAAAACCATTCATCATATCGGTGGTTCCAGCGTTTGAAATGGATAAGCACTTTTCCTTCTTCATAGTCAATTTCTTCTATATGAGCTGGATACCTAGACAAATAAAGAGTTCACTAAAATAACTCTGGTTAAGAATAAAATGAGATGCCTCAAAAATCAGTAGGATGATTACAATATAAGGCCATACATATATCTAGTTGTTCTGCTGACACTAGCAAAAGTGGGAAAAAAATGATGCTTAAGCCGTCTGTAGTGGTACCGAGACCTGAAGATATGGGAACAGCCTTTTCCCATAGTTTTTCTATTTTCATGTAATTTGTTTTATGTATAGCTTCTACAAACAGTAAAATGAAACCTCTCTTCTATCCAAATAAACGTCTATGTTTTATCTCACTGTCTTTCCAACAAAGGTAGCAAGACAAGCACAATTTTGGGATGCCTCTTCAATCAATAGGACTAGTACTCAGACAGCATACTGGACTAAACTGGATCATGCATCTGATCTAGCATGGCAATATCTATATTTGTAAGTATACAAGTCTGTTAACTGTATTAAAATACATATCTGATTGTGCCTAGCTTACCAAGTGATCCAGCTCACTCAGTATCTATGACCTGTCATCATCATTTACCAATCCACAAATTTGTGTCATCTGCTGGTTAACTAGGCAATAATTTCATATTTCCTTTCAGGTTACTGCTCAATACTGAATAGCACTGAGATAGAGCTAATCCCTCTGGTACATTCAACTAGATGCACCTTACTCAAACCCTCTATAAACAAGCTTTGATATTTATCAATTAGAATTTAATTAATTTAATAGGGATATTGATTTTGTACATTTTTTAAAAAAACAGGATATAATTATAGAATCAGAACTGGAAGGGACCTCAAGAGGTCATCTAGTCCAGTCCCCTGCACTCAAGGCAGGAATAAATTATCTAGACCATCCCGGTCAGGTGTTTGTCCAACCTGCTCTTAAAAATCCTCAGTAATGGAGATTCCACAACCTCCCTAGGCAATTCATGTAATAAATAATGAAGTAATAAATCAATTATCTAACAGAAAAATATATTACACAAGTTACCCTTACCATTCAAACTTGTAATCTTGCCAACCAATCTGATATTGTACTTTGACAAGAACCTATTTTCAATCACAATAAATTTTTATGGATAAAGTTTGAAACCAGCAGTTCCACTCCTTTGCCCAGCATTGGTGTCATGATAACCAGCCTATCATTATCCAAATCATTTCATTATAAATTGCTTTATGTTCTCCTTAACGTTTATGCATTGTTTAAACCCAACTTGGCTCAACCTGCACGTCTCTCATGCCTCTAATTTCCCACAATGACAGCCTCATAAATGGTCAAGTATCATTCTGGGTTCAGTATACACCTCCTCATCAATTGACAGATCTATTTCATAAGATAGAAGAAATACTGGACTGCAAGTGGGACCACCCAACAATTAGTAGTGACTGAACCTATCAAGGACTTATCAGAAACACATTAACTTTAGGCAGACCTGTCACTGCAGCTACCACCATTTAACAGCCTGACATGTGCAGACAGGAACCTCATGGATATATAGACACTACTCCTGTTTTTCCCAAGGGTAAATTACATAAATTTCTCAAACTGGTCCCCCCTGGTTGCCACAATATCCTTTCTATCCATTAACTATATTTGACCACGTGCCAGTGCCAAGAGAACACATCCAAAATCTCAACATTGAGGCTATGTACCAACATCTTTAAAGGCTAAACTTCACTAACATAGTTAAAAAGATACTCAAGTTTTAAATCTCTGCAAGACCAAATTACAGTTTCTGAAGCATTCAAAGCTGTTACCCAAGGTTTTCAGAACCCCCAACAGGGGCAACTTAACTATTTCACTCCAGCAGCTCTAAGGTATAAATCAACAGGAACGCAGCAATTCTGTCTGATCAAGGAGTAATGCAAGTAAACATGCTCTTGTCTAAACCTGCAGTTCATTAGATTTAAGTAGGGCTGTCAAGCGATTAAAAAAATTAATCGCAATTAATCGCGTAATTAATCGCATTGTTAAACAATAATAGAATACCATTTATTTAAATATTTGTGGATATTTTCTACATTTTCAAATATATTGATTTCAATTACAACACCACAAAATGTACAGTGCTCACTTTATATTTATTTTTATTACAAGTATTTGCACTGTAAAAACCAAAAGAAATAGTATTTTTCAATTCACCTAAGTACTGTAGTGCAACCTCTTTATCATGAAAGTTGAACTTACAAATGTAGAATTATATACAAAAAACCTGCATTCAAAAACAAAACAATGTAAAATTCTAAGCACCTGCAAGTCCACTCAGTCCTCCTCCTTGTTGAGCCAAATCGCTCAGAAAAACAACTTTGTTTACATTTGAGGGAGATAATAATGTCCGCTTCTTGTTTACAATGTCACCTGAAAGTGAGAACAAGCGTTCTCATGGCACTGACTGGCATTGCAAGATATTACGTGCCAGATGCACTAAAGATTCATATGTCTCTTCATGCTTCAACCACCATTCCATAGGACATGCCTCCATTCTGATGACGGGTTCTGCTCGATAACAATCCAAAGCAGTGCGGACCAACGCACATTCATTTTCATTATTTGAGTCAGATGCCACCAGCAGAAGGTTAATTTTATTGTTTGGTGGTTCGGGTTCTGTAGTTTCCGCATCGGAGTGTTGCTCTTTTAAGACTTCTGAAAGCATGCTCCACTCCTCATCCCTCTCAGATTTGGGAAAATTCGTAAACCTTGGGTCGAGTGCTGTAGCTATCTTTAGAAATCTCACATAGGTACCTTGTTTGCATTTTGTCAAATCTGCAGTAAAAGTGTTCTTAAAATGAACAATATGTGCTTGGTCATCATCCAAGACTGCTATAACATGAAATATATGGCAGAATGCAGGTAAAAAAAGATCAGGGGACATTGAACTCCTTGGGGGAGAATTGTGTCACAAATTTAATTAACACATTTTTTTTTTTAAAAATGAGCATCATCAGCATGGAAGCATGTCCTCTGGAATGGTGGCCATAGCATGAAGGGGCACATGAACGTTTAGCATATCTGGTAGGTAAATACCTTGCAAGCCAGCTACAAAAGTGCGACACAAATGCCTGTTCTCTCTTTCTGGTGACATTGTAAATAAGAAAAGGGAAGCATTATCTCCTGTAAATGTAAACAAATTTGTTTGTCTTAGCGATTGGCTGAACAAGAAGTAGGACTGACTGGACTTGTAGGCTCTGAAGTTTTACATTGTTTTGTTTTTGAGTGCAGTTATGCAACAACAAAAGTCTATATTTGTAAGTTGCACTTTCATGACAAAGGGATTGCACTACAGTACTTGTATTTTTCAATTCACCACATACTATCTCTTTTGTTTATCAAAAAGCAGGGCAGAAGAGAGGCCAAACGAGAGAACAGTATACTGAAAGTGGCGTTCTCCTACCACAAAACAAAAGAAATTTCCAGTGGCTTAGCAGAATGGCCACATGAAAGTACGTGTCCTGAAGGTCCAGAGCAGCGAATCAGTCGTTCTGAGACAGCACGAGGAGGATAGCCAATACAGAATCTCATGTACTTTGATTAAGTTGTTGAGGCCACGAAGGTCGAGAACAGGTCTCATTGCGCCCTTGGATTATGGTATCAGGAAGTACCGGGAATAAAAAACATGGCCCAAGTGTTCTGGCGGAACTTCCTCCACTGCTCCCAACTTCAAAGCGCTAACCTGCTCAACAAGCAGTGTCTTGTGAGAGATCCCAGAAGAGGGACGGGGAAAGGAGGAGGAAAGGGGGCATGAAGAGGAACTAGATAGCGTAGCCTGATCTTACAGTGTCTAGGGCCCAGCTGTTGGAGGTAACTGAGTCCCAAGCTTTGTAAAAGTGGGCCAAAGGGATGGGAGGATTGAGGAATGACTGGACCACTGCTTTGGACAAAGGAGTAAAAAAATGGGCACATGGCCTGTGCCGAGGGAGAGACTGAGGGCTGCCCAAAGCATGCACCCGACTGCTTCCTCTTTTTAGGATCTATCCCTTTTTATACGGTACTCCATTTTTTCGGGGACAATGTTACGCAAAGGCAGGCTGTGGGTGATGTTGCTGCTGCGCCCCATAGTGGCATCTTTGCACGGATGGCATGTACACATCCAAGGACCTCAAGGCAGCCCTGGAATCCCTGAAGGAATGCAAGGTGTCACCCATCTTGTCCGAGAACAAGACTCAGCCATCAAAGGACAAGTCCTTTATGGCTTACTGGACGTCTAGGGCAACCCCAAAGTTTTGCAACCAGGAAGCCCTCCTCATGGCTACTGCCAAGGCCATGAACCTGGCCGCAGTGTCCACAACCTCAAAGATAGACTGCAGGGACTTTCTAGGACAAACAGCCCTCTGCAACCAACATCTCAAACTCCTCACATGACAGCTCGGACAACTGCTCTTCAAATTTAGCCATGACTGACCAATTTAGGCAGTCATACTTGACCTGTAAAGTCTCTTCATTAGTAGGGCCCTCCCAAATTCATGGCCATGAAAAATGCATCACAGACCGTGAAATTTAGTCTCCCCCCGTGAAATCTGGTGTTGCATGCTTTTACCCTATACTATACAGATTTCACAGGGGAGACCAGCATTTCTCAAATTGGGGGTCCTGACTCAAAAGGGAGTTGCAAGGGGTCACAAGGTTATTTTAGGGCAGTCGTAGTATTGCCACGCTTACTTCTGCTATGCCTTCAGAGCTGGGCGGCCAGAGAGCAGCAACTGTTGGCCAGGCGCCCAGCTCTGAAGGCAGTGCCCCGCCAGCAGCAGCACAGAAGTAAGGGTGGCAATACCATACCATACCATGTCATCATTCTGTGCTTCTGCTTTCAGAGCTGGGAGGCCAGAGAGTGGCAGCTGCTGACTAAGGGCTCAGCTTTGCAGGCAGCAGTACAGAAGAGTGGCAATCCCATACCAAGCCATCGTTACTTCTGTGCTGCTGCTGGCAGTGACTCTGCCTTCAGAGCTGGGCTCCCAGCTAGCAGCCACCGCTCTCCATCTACCCGGCTCTCAGGCAGCAGCGCAGAAATAAGGGTAGCAGTACCGCAACCCCTCCCACCCCCAAATTCCTTTTTGGGTCAGGACCCCTAAAATTGCAACACAATGAAATTTCAGATTTAAATAGCTAAAATCATTAAATTTAGGATTTTAAAAATCCTATGCCATGAAATTAACCAAAATGGACCGTGAATTTGGTAGGGCCTCTATTCATTAGCAATCCTCATCTGCAGGGACAATGAGGTATAGACCTTCCTGCCCAGAACATCCAACCGGTTGGAGTGTCTATCCTTGGCAGTAGACATGAACCTACTCTGCCAGGCCCTGTCATTTACCATCATTACTACCAGGGAGTTCTGGGCTGGATGGGAACAGAACCCCTGACATCCCTGCATAGGACCAAAGCAGCACTTCAAGTATTTCACTACCACAGCCTGTGTACTCCCTCCATAGGGCTCTCATCGGCTCGAGGAGTGCATCATTGATCAGGAGGCCCACTCTCCAGGGGACGGCAGGCTGTAAAATGTCCACCAGTTTGTGTGTGTTCTCTTGGAGGAACTCTGCCTGGATGCCCAGGGATGCGTCTACTGATACGCCTTAAAAATCCTCCAGGATAGAAGGAGAGGATGAACTCAGCAACGCAGCACTGTTCGGCAACAAGGACAAAGATCTTGGTTGACCCAAAACCCGCTCTCGTTCCCAGGAAGACATACCCGGGAGGAGGACAATAGCAGTTCTGTGGGGAGGAAGACCACCGATGGCCTGGTCTAAGTCTGATTCAGATCCACCACTGTCAACCTGGAGGATGACTTCAGCTTTAAGTGGGATCTCTGTGAATGAGGAGCATCTCACTGAGTCCAAGGCCACTAATAGGAGTAGGGCAGTGGTTCTCAACCTGCGGCCCAATCAGCACACAGCTGCGGCCCATGTGACATCCTCAGTGCCATACAGGTAGTATTGGATGCGGCCCACAATGGTAAATTGGTTGAGAACCACTGGAATAGGACATTGGTGACCAATAGGGACCAGGCCAGGGACCTCCGTCCCGGCCACAGGGCATCTGCCAACCCTGAAAGCCATACTGGTTCACTGGTGGCCCCGGATTTCATTAAGTAATGCAGAGCGGAACGATGACAACTCCAATTTTGAATCAGAGCCACACGATCTTGGCAACATAAGCAGAGTGATGCCTGAAAGAGCCAGTAGGCAGTCCAATTCATCTGTTGCCCAGAAAGAGGCGGGAATTAGTGCTCTCAATGAAGATAGTATGAGCATGCCGGGGCCACAGGCAGTGGGCGGTCCTGGAACAAACATCAGTACTGGAGCACCTGAAGGTGGCAATGTTGTAGAGTGGGGGGAGGGGGAAGGTGGGAGCCGCCTTGAAGTGTGGAATGCAGCAGGCCAACGAGAGTCCCAGGCCAAGGTTCCCTGCACTGATTCCAGTACTGACTCCATCCCCAACACAGAAGGGAAGCATCCAGATGCAGCGCCGACAGACACAAAGGCTTAGCGGCTTCCTCCATTGGAGGGGTCATAGGCGGCACAGCCCTGGGAAAGTCCTGGACCAACGGTGAGGTCGGGACCAAAAGGCAGAGGTCTGCAGCTGCCTGGCATGCTAACAACATGGACACAGTTGGTACCGGTAATTCCCTTGTCAGTACCACACTCAACAGACACCCGGAGGCCAGAACTAGAGTCAACGGTATGAGGTTTCTGCCCTTCCCTCTTGGTAACGAGGAAGATCAGAGGTACCTGGTGTGTGGGATGGCACAGAACTGGGCCTGTGCCGGTCTGCACTTTTCCTCCAGTCACCTGGAGCGTCCCAGTCTTAAGAGACCTCCTCTTTGGCACTGACAAGAAATGGCTCCTCTGTCTCTTCAGTGAGGCACCTGTCCCAGAACAAGAGGTGGGAGCGCTCTCCGAGCCCAAGGGCGATCTTCAGCCCAAGGAGGGCCTCTGTACCAGATAAGGCCGCATAACTTGTTCGAACAGGTGCTGCTTGAGGTGAAGGTCCAGCACCACCCGATTCCACTTTTTAAACAATTTAAAAATTAAACAGTATTCCTTAAGGTGGGCCTTGCTGAGACAAAGCAAGCACCCTATGTGGGAGACACTGTTGGGGATCGTCCCTCCACAAAAAGGGAGGGACACTGGTAAGGGCAGCACCAGGGAACACTAAGTAACTGACTATATACACAACAACAATAAACTAGGCTACCACTAAATGAGAGTTTGTGAGACTACAACCACACAGAACTCAGACTCTCATCGCCATGGGCGATAAGGAACTGGGGGGGAGGGGAGGGTCAGGGCTGTCACCCACTCATATAGCCAGGGGAGGAGCCACAGCCATGAGGTGCAAGTGCTGACCCTCTACGGGTACTGCTAGGGAAAAGGTTCCAGCACGCACATACACCTAAGTGGAATTCACATCTGCATCTACTCAAAGAAGAACCAGAAGATATCTTCAAAATTATTGGAAACCTTTTTACAAACCGTTATACACAGCAGAAAGAGATGAAGGTCACAATGCTACGTAACACTTTGGGACATTCACTTTCTACAATTTTCTCAAATAGAGAGAGATGTTAGATTAGGAAGTGTGATCAGTTAGGTGCGTGTGCGCTCTCTCCATCTGCTGTCCCAGCCTAGCGCAGATAGTTGGTTCAGCAGACCTCGACAGTACTACCCAGAAAGACCACAGACTCAAGTTTGGCAACAAAGGCGCTCGGCCAGATGCCCTGTGGCAAGGAGCAGCTCAGTCCGCAGGAGTCTCTGCTGTCCCATCAGCCACACAAAAGGTTACAGCAAGGTACCCCAACATTTATAGACTGAAACAAACAACTTACCTATCACTTTATGTGTTTCATGACATTTGATTGTTACTCCCCTTGTATCATGCTCCAGGTGTCTCAGGCAAAACATCCTCTTATTTGGTGTTCAGTCAGGATATTCTTGGGCTATTTTTTGGAGTGTGTTCTCACATATACCCAGTATCTGTTACTTCTTAGGAGTGCCTATGTTTTAGCAACACTAGTAATACTTTTGCCAATGCCATATATTGGACAGTGAACTTGCGAACATTTACTTTAATACATGGCCTAACTTTGGTTCATAGCCTCTAGTTCAGACCTCAGCTCATGTGCTAGGCCCAGTGCTCCAGGATCTCTCCCCTATAGGAAGCATCCATGAAATATTTACTGAAACCCAATCTAAAAAACTGCCAACAGCTAGATCTCAGAGCCTGCATAGCTCCCTCTCAAATCTATAAGATATCTCAATCGCTATGACCTATTTGGCATAAGACCACAACAGACATTGATAAAAGGTTTGTACTCTAGAGATACACAATTACACCTACCCCCCCAAGAAGAATGAAGATGTTCTATCTTGCTCAGCCTGAAGACAGACTTCAAAGTCAACAAAAACGTTATCATATTTTACTAGGGTTACCATCCGTCCGTATTTCCCCGGACATGTCCGGCTTTTGTGTCTCTAAATAGCCGTCCGGGAGGAATTGGTAACAAGGTTAAAATGTCCGGGGGTTTTTTCTCCCTCGCCTCCCTCCCTCCCTTCCATGCAGAGTGCAGCTGCTGATTGGGTGGCTTGGCCGATTGACCCACTCCCATTGGCCTCCAGCAGCCAGAGCCCACCCCTGCTCCCCCCTCCCTCTGTCTGCAGCCCTGTGTAACACACAAACCGACCCACCGGGCACAGTATTTTGCAAACACGTGGAGCCAGAATGGTAAGGGGAGTCCGGGGGGGGGGGGGAAAAGGGGGGGGGGGGAAGTCAGGGAGCGGGGGAGTGTTGGATGGGTCCCCGGCCTCCACCTGCCACCCCCACTCCTCGCGTCCCCCCCTGTGTGCCCCGCCCTGCCTGCCTCTCCCTTGTCTGCTGTCCCCGGGTCCTAGTGTCCCCCATCTACTAATGGGAAGACAGGCTGCCCTTACCCTGCCCTTCCACCCTAGCCCTGAGCCTCTCCAACATCCCAAACCCCTCAGCCCCAGCCCTCATCCCCCCACACCCTAATCCTCTGCTCCATCCCTGAGCCCCCTCCTGCATCATGAACCCCTCATCCTCAGACCCACAGGCCTCACCCCTGCATCCCCTCCTATCCCCAAACTCCCTCCCAAACCCCCTCCCCCCTTCCCACACACCCCCTCCTGCCCTCAAACTCCCTCCCAAAGCCTGCACCCCCTCCCTTTGCACCGCCTCCCACCCCCAAACTCCATCCCAGAGCCTGCACCCCTTACCCCCTCCTGCATACCCACCCCCTGCCCCAGCCCGGAGCCTGCACCCAGCACCCAAACTCTATCCCAGAACCTGCACCCTGCACCCCTCCTGCACCCTAATCCCCAGCCCAGGACCCACACCCCAGACCTCCTCCCCCCACCCAATCCCCCTCCCAGAGCCTTAGGCAGGTGGGGGGGGGGGTTTTCTGGGCACCAGCAAAATTTCTACAACCCTGCCACCCATGCAAGTGGATACGGGTTGGGGCAGTCAGGGGACAAGAAGCAGGGGGGGTTGGGGTTCTGAGGGGGGCAGTCAGGGGGTGGGAAGTGACAGGGAGTGGATGGGGGCTTCCCCCCCCCCCCAGTGTCCTCTTTTTTGATTGTGGAAATATGGTAACCCTATATTTTACCTACCATCCTCCATCTCAATCAAGCAGGACCCATGAAAGGTGGAATGACCTCTGACAAGAACTGGAAAATGAATCCCTTCATCTGTCATGTCCAGATACACACACGAGACCTTCCTACCAGCTGAGAATGCCAAAAGCGTTTCAGTAGCGTTGACTAGCTCTTAGAAACTTTTGGTACAGAGTTAATTTTATCAAATAGTTGGTGACAGTGTATCATAAACCAGTGCCTACAACTACAACATACATAAGTCATCTGCCTTTGCTTGGAGAAAGGGGTGGCCTTGTTTGGTGCTCTCTCCCCCATTCTCTTCCATTTGGCAATAGTACTTGTAGCAACAAAGGTCAGACATTTTGAAGAGGCAGGCATACCAGTATCATCCATTAAACATAAGCTTATGTATTTCCTGCACATGGCAGCAGAACCAGAGTACCGCCTAGAAAAGGCTGGCTGAAGACAGACACGCAGATAAATGAATTGCACATTAAACACCTCAACTTTTATTTTTATTTTTTAAAAACAAACTAAAAGAAATTTAGTCTACTGAGCTACCTTTAGAGAACATTATGGTTGCATGATTAGGCAAGCAAAGCTATAAACATCACAAATTTCAAGATGACACAACACAACCTTTACTCTGCTCCTTGTGCACATGTATTATAACAGTCTTAAATTACATGACGACATACTTCTCAAATACTACATTTGAATGTCAAACAATTTTTTCACTACAACTTTAGATGGATACACAGCATCCTGCGGTAAGGTGTACTATTCTATAAGAGGACAATCCAGAATCATGAAAGTCAATTGAAATAAAAATGCAATAAAACATGCTACAAAATGAACATATACTGTAGTATCTGTAAGCATTTAAGTGAAATTGTATATTAACTCTTTCAATAGCTATAGTACTATAAGTGGGTGTTTCATTAATACATCTCTTACCCTAAATACACTTACAACTTAACACCAATACTTTTGCCTCTGAATCACAGATTTTTGTTGTTTTATGCAAAAAAAGAAAAAAGTGTTCAACTTACCTGTACTTGTCCAATTAGAAATTTGAAAACTTTCTAATCAGTAGCACAGAAGTGAAAATTCTCTAGGCAAATTCTCATTTATTAAAGAAATTTAACAGTATTATGAATCTGCCATAACTGACTACAAGGTACTACTAAACACACACACACACACGAAGCATGTACTCTAGGGATATTTTATTCAAATCTAATTGCAAGTACATCCAGTTCTCAGCAAAAGTAATATTTTAAGATTATTAAGGCCCTGGAGGATAGCTCAAATGAAAACAAATTACCAAACAGTTACACTTCTACTTAAAACAATCTAAATCTTACATGTACAACGCAAAAGCTTGTGAAATACTAACAGTTACTGTATCTACATGCAATAGAAAAGAAAACCTCGTAAATCCTTCATTTGAATGCTGATAATTTTGTTAAAAATACACAGCTTAGGAGGAAAGAGTAATTATATAGAAAAAAAAATCTCAAAGCCAAATCTTTACTGATGCTAAGCATCTGCAACTCTTGCAGAAGACCGTATGATCTGCACAAAAAAGTTGACAAGTTTAATATATTTTGTGGTGGATGTATGTTAATATTGCTGTTGGAAATGCACTTACATTTCCTGACCATTTTAATTTTTAATGTGGACTTGGGTTGATGTGCAGGGTGGGGGTAACAATCAATGTACAAAACCAAGAGGCATTAGTACATTTATTTCTAATTATCACATGGGACCTCTATGAAGTGCATCATTAATTTTGCGCAATTCCAGGAATGAGCGATTGAGGGAGGCATCGCTCCATAACTGCCTCTATAAAATCAGTTAGGAATAGACTGGTAACCTACTCCCCACTGGAATGAAGAGGACCTGGGACTGGCTTCAGGAACTCCTCTAACCAGAGTTAATATCATCCAAAAGGGATGCCTGGAAAAATCACTCCACAGCCAAAATCACTCCAGTGTCACCCATTTAAATTACGCAGACTTTAGGCCCCACAGCATTCTCGGGCACAAATCCTGCCACGTCCAATATTTTTTATTGAATATATGATCTAATAATTACATTTTGAAAGTATTTTAGAAGTAGAATGAGGGACATAAAGGTCCAGTTCACAATGCACGAGCCATGCAACGACAATTTTGTTGAAAGTATAGCATTATGATGGGATGAACCCTGGAGTCAGCTGAACAGGAAGCAGAGTAGAGCAGCTCCAGCTAGAGCAACAGCAAAACTCAAATAAATATTTGTTTTATATTGTCTCTCCCAAAATGATGAAAGACAGACCTTGCCTGCTCCATTTCAGAGGTCCATAGCAAAGGGGGGAAAGAATCTCAGTAGCTCCCAGAATTACATTCCAGAACTACCTGTATTGAGCAGAGAACATGCCACATGGAATTGCAAAATTGAGCCAAGAGGCATGCAGCAAACAGAAGCAGTTACAGCAGTTACTGAAGAAAACAGAAAGGAGCATAAATTTTGGCAAGTCAAGTATAATTAGGCAGGCCAAAAATAGTTTGAAGAGCAACTAGCAAAAAACGAAAACTAACAGCCTTTTTTTTTTAAATCCATCAGAAGCAGGAAGCCTGCCAGACAGTGGGATCACTGGATGACATTGGTGCTAAAGGAGCACGCAAGGAAGACCTGGCCATTGCAGAGAAGCTACCTGAATTCTTTGCATTGGTCTTTCCTGCACGTGATGTGAGGGAGACTCCCACATCTAAACCATTCATTTTAGGTAACAAATCCCAGGAACTGTCCCAGATTGAGGTGTCAATAGAGTAGCTTTTGGAACAAATCTATAAATTAAACAGTAGTTAAGTCACCAGGACCAGATGGTATTCACGCAAGAGTTCTGAAGGTACTCATAATGAAATTGAGAACTACTAACTGCAGTATGTAACCTATTGTTTAAGCCAGCCTCTGTACCAGGTGAGTGGAGGGTAGCTAACGTAACGCCTATTTAAAAAAAAAAAAAAAAAAAAGGGCTACAGAGGCAAATCCTAGCAATTACAGGCTGGTAAGCCTAACTTCCGTACCAGGCAAGCTGGATGAAACTAGAATAAAGAACAGAATTATCAGACATATAGATTAACACAATACATTGGGAAAGAGTCAACATGACTTTTGTAAAGGGAAATTGTGCCTCACCAATCTATTAGAATTCTTTGATAGAGTCAACAAGCACACAAACGAGGGTGATCCAGTCCATATATTGTACTTGGATTTTCAGAAAGTCTTTAATAGTTTTTGCCAGAAGCTGGGAATGGGCAGCAGGGAATGGATCACTTGATTAGCTGTTCTGTTCATTCCCTCTGGGGCACCTGGCATAGGCCACTGTCAGAAGACAGGATACTGGGCTAGATGAACCTTTGGTCTGACCCAGTATGGCCCGTTATGTTCTTATAGTTCTCTGCAAACATCTGCTCAATGTGCAACAGCAGTCAAAAAAGCTAATATTAGGAACCAATAGGAAAGGGATAGATAAAACAAAAAATATCAAAATATAAATCAATGGTCTGCTCACATCTTGAAAACTGCATGCAGTTCTGGTTGCCATATCTCAAAATAGATATATTAGAACCGGAAAAGGTACAGAAAAGGGCATTAGTCTCAGCAGCACGAGATTCAAGTCCCAAGGAGGGATGGGATCCCAGACATGCGAGTAGAGATGCTCCAGACTTTTCAAAAACCAGGTCATCATATCATGAGCGAAGACAAACCTGCCTTGGAACAGAGAATGGAGCCGAAATAGCAGCCAGATGGACCCTGACCGATGACAGGAACAAACCTTGAAGTTTGAGGTACAGAATATAATCCAGGATCTCCTGCAGTGAAGCCTGAGGGGCCTGAATAGGCTGTTCCGAGGCCCAGCATGTGAACCTTTTCCATTGGCCAGGTAAGCAGCTTTGGTGGAGGGTTTCCTGCTACCCAACGAGACCTGCTGAACCGGGGCCAAGCATTCCCGTTTGTCCGCGTTTAGCCATGCAGCAGCCATACTGTCAAGTAGCACCACCACGTTCAGGTGCAGAAGGCTGCCTTAGTTCTGGGACAGCAGATCCAGCCAGGAGGAGCAGCTGCAGCGGGGTGGCTACTGAAAGGTTCAGCAGCGTGCCAAATCAGTGCTGACTAGGCCACGCAGGGGCTATTAGAATAATCTTTGCGCTGTCCTGCTTGATTTTCACAGGGACACTGTGAATCAACAGAATTGGTGGGAAGCCATATATCATAGCCCCTGACCGTGGGATGAGAAATACGTCTGACAGGGAGTCCCTGTCCATCCCCCATATCAAACAGAACACATGGCATTTCCTGTTCTGCCTGGATGCAAACAGGTCCAACCGGAGAGTCCCCCACCTCTGGGGGATTATACTGACCACCTCTGGATGGAGCAACCACTCGTGGCGAAATGAGACCTTCCTGCTGAGGTGATCTGCTAATACATTCCTGATCCCAGGCAGGCGCGCAGCTACCAGATGAATGGTATGCTGCACACAAAAGTCCCAAAGGCGGAGAGCTTCTTGGCCAAGGACCAATGACCTGGCTCCACCCTGCCTGTTGATGTAATATATCACGGCGGTATTGTCTGTCAGGACCTCCACCACCTTGCCCTTCAGGTGGGGCAAGAAAGCCTGGCAAGCCAGGTGAACCGCTCTGAGCTCCCTGACGTTGAAACGGAGGGCCAGATCATCCCGCAACCAGGTGGGCTTCCCAGCCCAGGTCCGAAGCATCTGAGACCAGGGTCAGTGACAGGGCCGCGAAGGAACTCCCTCCAACACTGACCCACTGATCCAACCACCAGGAACGACTAGATGTGATCCAACACCCTGACTATCTGGTCTAGGTTGTTCCTGTTGGGGATGTAGACCAACACCAGCTACGCTTGCAGAGGCCGGAGATGGAGCTGGGCATGACTGACCACGAACGTGCATGCGGCCCAACAACCACAGGCAGGTGTGAGCCGTGGTGAGCGGGTGGTTCTTCACATGGGAGATCAGGTCTGACATGGCCTAAAAACGCGCTTCCAGGTCAAAAACCACCCCAATTAACTATTAGCTGGACTGGCCTTAAGGTGGACTTTTTCTCATTTATTAACAGGCCCAGGTCGCAGCAGGTGAAACACACCAGATAGAGGCTCCTCTGTACTTGTTCTGGAGACCTGCCCTTGATGAGCCAGTCACTGAGATACGGGAAGACCTGGAGCCCTCAACGTCTCAGGTAAGCAGTCACTGGCGCCATACATTTTGTGAACACTCTTGGGGCCAATGAGAAGCCAAAGGGCAGCACCGTGAATTGAAAATGGCTTCTGCCCACTATGAAACTGAGGCAACGTCTGTGACTTTGGAACATGGAAATAAGCGTCCTTGAAGTTGAGGGCGGCATACCAGTCTTCCCGATCCAGGGAGGGGATGATGGAGCAAGGGAGACCACACGAAACTTCAACTTCCTGAGAGACTTGTTGAGGCAACGCAGGTCCAGAATAGGTCTGAGGCCCCCCTTTTGTTTTCGGGATTAGGAAGCAGCAGAAATAGGACCCCTTTCCTTTCATGACCTGAGGGACCTCCTCCACCGCCCCCCAAGTACAAGAGGTTCTCGACCTCTTGAACCAGGACTTGCTTATGAGAAGGGTCGCTGAAGAGGGATGGGGGAAGAATGGGGGTGGCAGCCAAAAATTGCAGGGTATAGCGCTGAGATATTATTTCTAGCACCAAGCGGTCTGAGGTGACCCACAACTAGGCCAAACTGTAGGGATGAAGACAGTCGAGGAAAGAACAAGGTGGATCCAGGGAGTTGACTGGGGCATCACTCTCGAGTGCACCTTCAAAATGAGTGCTTTTGGCTCCCAGGATGCTTGGCTTGGCTGCGTGGGTAAGCAGGAGGAGGAGGGGTGGCGACGACGAGTAAAGCTTGTGTCTCTAATACTTTCTCCTTGCAGACTCCTGGTCAAGTCTGCCAAGGTCTTGGCAGTGGGGGCGGCCAGAACTGCCTCCTTGCAGACTGTGGTGTACACATACCCAGCAAGCGAAGGGTGGCCCGCATGTCCTTCAACCCATGCAACCTAAGAATCCATTCCCATTGAATCGGAGGTCCTGGATTGAGGTCTGCATTTCTTGGGACAGGCCAGCAGTCTGAAGCCAGGAGCTGCGCCACATGACCACCGTCGATGCGACCACCCTAGCCGCCGAGTCCACCGCGTCCCATGCCATTTGGAGAGAGCACCTGGCCGTCGTGGTACCCTCCTCTACCAGGGTGCCAAATTCCTGCGCCAAATCTTGGGGGAGGGGCTCCTTGAACTTACAGAGAGAGTCCCATAAGTTAAAATTGTACCCACCAAAGAGCCTGGTGATTCACCGCCCGGAACTGCAGGCTGGCTGTCAAATAAGTTTTCCTCACTAAAAGGTCCCATTATTTGGCCTCTTTATTTTTGGGAGTTGGAACTGGTGTGCCCCTGCTTCTCCTTCTTATTGGCCACAAAGACTACCAGCAAGCCCAGAGAAGGGTGGGTATATAGGTACTCAAACCTTTTGGTTGGGACACAGTACTTCTTTTCGTCCCTTTTGGTGGTAGGAGAGATGGACGACAGGGTTTTCCAGAGGGCCTTGGCAATTTTCAGGACCCCATCATGCACTGGTAGCACATCATGGGCAGGGTACAGGCTGAGAGCACACTGAACAAGGTGTCCGCCTGCTCGGCCATCTCCTCCACCTCTAGGCCCAAGTTCTCAGCCACCCGTCGAAGCAGGGCCTGGTGTTCTTGTTCTTTAAAATCATCTAGCGGCTGGCCCTCGAGGGTCCCATGACCACCTCGTCCGGACATGAGGACGATCATTGTACCGCCAGGGGAGGCCCTGGGGAATCATCCCATGGAGGAAGGGGGTTGGGGGGGCACTATCTCCTCTACCCCGACCTCTGAGCGCATTTCATGCACCGAGCCCGGTGCCGTCAACTGTTGTTCCAAAGTGATAGCAGATGAGCGGTACGAAGGGGGCATCGGCATCACTAGCATGCCCCACGCATTCCAATAGGGCCACTACGCTGGTCACTGGCCATGCTGCCAAGGTGGCACCATAGAAGTCAACGCAGCTTCTGGTGCCCAATCACGCCGGTGGAGTCTTGGCGAGGGCTAAACTGCCCTTCCAGTGGAATCCCCTTCCAGTGACCACAGCGGGGCCATCAACGCCTGTGTTTATCTGCTGACCATCGCCGCCAGAAACTGGTGCTTGAAGTGGGAGGACCGGTGCCAGTGTCGTGGGGACCAGTGTCGTGATGGAGAGTGCTCCCATGGGGCAGTTGATGGAGATCTGTGTTGAGAGGACGACCAGCAGGAGGGCAAAGTGCCAATAATATGGTGACCGGCGCCTCCCGCTAGGCGATACACATCGAGATGGCGGCGACCACAAACGCGGTGCCAGTGATCAAGGGCAAGCCCCAGAGGTTCTGGGCTGCAATGCCAGAGACCTGTGGCATGGAGACGGAGAGCACTGCCTTGCCTCAGGGGATCGGCGGCGCTCAACTGCCCTCTGGGGGGGTCTTGGTGGCTGGCTTGCCCTCATAGGGAGCCTTTGCCGCTTCCTGCTGCACACAGGGTGCCGACAGCGTGGACAGAGGCCTCTCCTCTCTTGGCACTGGAGGAGCTTGGGAAGGTGTCGATGTTACCACAAGTTTGGATCCCCTACTGCTCACAGGAGTAGGTGGTGGATCTTTTAAGGCGCTAAGGACCCTGACTGGGGAAGCAAATCCACATGGCTCCAGAGTGCTCAAACTGGGTCCTTTGCCCAATGCCCTTTCTTGCCTGGTGCCAGGGAGCCGTGCTTCTTAGTTTTCATTTTGGGCACCAGTGATAGGGAGCGGTGCCAGGCGGAGCCTGCTGTCGGGAGTGTGCTGCGCTCCGAGACTGAGGTACTAGGGGTTGAGTCCGGCCAGGGCGGCTCGGAAGCCGGTTGGAGAGCAGTCTCCATGAGGACAGCCCTCAAATGAATATCACGCTCTTTCTGGGTCCTGGAGTCAAAAGTTTTTACAGAGACAACACTTGTCCTTCACATGTGATTCCCCCAAGCACTCGAGGCAGCTGCTGTGTGGGTCACTTACAGGCATAGGTGATGGGACCCTAACTACACTTAACTACTTAACACTATTTACAAGGCCCTAAGTCTTAAATTCAGAAGAGACAAAAGTGCTAGCCTTTGCTGTGCAAAGAAAGGCGCTCTGACTAACCAACACAGGCGGTAAAAGTGAACTGAGAGGGCGTAGGGCCCGCGGTGCCTGATATACCAACGCATGATCAAGCCACTAAAGGAGACACCACAAGCGACCCTAAAGATACTACTAAGGCAAAAATCTCCAAAGTCCGCACACGTGAGTGCTTGAACACCTAGAATGGAATCGACATTAACAAACACTCGAAGAACAACAACAACTAGGGTTCACTCAATGAACTTAATAGGCAGTAAATTTAAAACTAACATAAGGAAGTACTTCTTCACACAATGCATAGTCAATCTGCGGACTTCATTGCCAGGGGATGTTGTGAAGGTCAAAAGTATAACTGGGTTCACAAAAGAATGAGATAAGTTCATGGAGGATGGGTACATCAGTGGCTATCAGCCAAGATGGTCAGGGATGCAACCCCATTCTCTGAGTGTCCCTAAACCTGACTGCCAGAAGCTGGGACTGGATGGACAGGGGATGGATCACTTGATACAGTAATTGTCCTGTTCATTCCCTCTGAAGCATCTGGCACTGTCAGAGGACAGGGTACTGGGCTAGATGCACCACTGGTTTGACCTATTATGCCATTCTTATGTTCTCAGGAGTATTTTTGGAATGTTGAAGACTGGCACAGTGGAGGACCACAAAGGTTTAAATAAAATATAAACCCAATAGTAGCTGTAACGGAATATACACCTTGGGAGTACTTCATGTACACAAGGTGTGTTACAGGCAGACTTGGGAATTACATAGTGTCAGCATGCCAAATTTCTCTAGTGAAGAAAAAGCCACAGAGGGAGGAAAACCACAGATGCACAAAGATTCAGGACAGAACCATAATCAAAACAGTCCTCCTAATCTGAGCAAAAGCTAAGATTTTAAGATATGATGCAAATACTCTTAAATATTTGTAGCTGTAAAACTATCATGGCAACCTTTATTCTTTCATACCTCAAACTCAGCCAAGCAGGATTTAAGATCTGATGTTAGTTAGAAAATAGAGAGGAAATTAAAGACAATGTTTAAAGGCATTTCAGATGTAACAGCCTGTTTTAGGACAAGAGCTGTAAAGTGTGTCAATGAGCACTTCATCCTCCTAAACGGGCCTCATGGGAAAATCCAATTTGTTGTTGTCCTGCTGACAAATCAGAAGTAGTAAGACTGATGAGGGAGATGGAAAAGACGTTTGGGTTGCAATACCATCTGTAGGCTGACAGAGGCAAAAAGAGCTGAGTACTATCTCTGTAATTAAAACAGTAACCTTGATTGCCTGTGCCAAACCAAGATTGCTTCTTGGAGGAAAGCCAGGCTCAATCCATATAACATGAAGTTGATGCAGGCAGCCAGAAGGAAAAATATAGTTACTGGTGAATAATGACTGATCTTTGCATTCAGAAGGTAACTCTCTGGTTCCAGTGATTTTCAATTTCAGGGGCAATATTGGACCCACATACTATTCTTAGATTCCTAGATGACAGTGATGGTAAAAGGCATTTCATGCTATCTTCAGATGGCTCTTCTCCGACATGAATCTCTCCATGCTTATTTCCAAATTTCACTAGCATAGGGCACTCTACAGGTATCTGGAACTACTCTTGAAGATCACTCAGAAGCTTCAGATAGTGCAAACAGAATGCAGCCTCCCGCTTACTGAGCAGGCCCAGTAGATAACACCTGGGCTCTAAACTAGCTTCCTATGACTCCAAAATATACTCTCTCTTTTTGCCCCATCATAGAATTTATAGTCAACAAATATTCTTCCTCACAGTTCAACTCCAGAGGGCAGGCAAAAGAGCAACATTCCCAACCTAGGGCACCCACTACAGGAGGATAGTCCTACTTTCAGCCCCTCAATCCAGTATTTGGCCACCTTTAGAAATCAGTACAAGACAGCAGGTCTTATAAACTATCTGAAGCATAAATACTGCTGGATGGGAGCAAGGTGAGGTTCTGTCTTGGATATTTTGGGCCGAAAAAGACTCTCCACTTTGAAACGGTTGCTTTATAATTTGTATATTGTACACAGATAAGCCTGTTAAACACAAATAAACTAATTTTCCATAAACCACTGAACAGGATTCCATGAACATTTGTGATAAGAATAAAACTATAATATCACCAAGTGTTTGTAACATTCTAAGAAACTTTTTGTGATAGTTAATATAATATTAAGTTTTAAAAAATACCAGTTTTTTAATCTGTCACGGGCTTCCAACTGGGCTCCCACCTCAAAGTTGATCCCTCTTCTATTCGGTGGATGTTTTGTCATTTTGTAATATCAACACCGCTGTTTTTATTCCCCTGAAAAATGCAATTGAATATCAATCACTAATAAAGATACATACAAAAATAAATCTATGCACTGTAAATCCAAAACATCTAAAATGTTAGAAGTATTCTTAAATAATTCATTGCTCAATGTTTCCTATTTACAAGGAATAATCTAGTGAAAGTGTCTGAGATTCAAATCAATATGAAATTTTTTACAAGCAAATTTTTGAGTTATTCTAGGTGAACTGCTAATATCTTTTAGAGTGAGGAGTGGGGGGGGGGGGGGGGGGAGAGTTTATTGCTAAAAAGCTACCTATCCATGGTAGCCCCCAGAGTGCACTTTTTACGGTGTTCATGGAAAAATATGGTGTAAAAGAAAAATCAGTTATCAGAAGAGGAAAAGCTTTCAAGAACATACAAAGGAATGAAAGAATACAGAACACTTAATGTAGTGAAATATGGCCTTTCCATATCGCCTGAGTATTGAGTCTTGTGATGTTTGTGATAAGAATAAAACTTTTTTTTTTTTTTTTTACCAGAACCAGAAAAACAAAAACAAAGACCATAGGCTCTAGTAAAACTAGTGAGGAATCTCTTCAAGAGTTAATTATGTACACAATTAACATACACTCACAAACTGCCATTTTAATGAGCTTCCTGAAAACAATGAATTAGCTCATCCTTTCTCTGCACACTGCAGTGTACCTTACTAGTGGCATCATCGATACAGTAAAGACCGGACTTAATATGATTATGATTTATTTTTGTCAATTCAGATCTAAGATATCACCTGGTATGTTATTTCCCTTTCCTGTGTTTTCACCTATTTATTCTTTTGTATTTGATTGAAAACTATTTAAAAAATAGCTAATTGTTGTGAATGCCTCCAGTACTACTAAAAAACACACTAAGGAAGTCTTGCCTTAGTAGCCCGTTAATTTCTAGGTCCAGTTAATTGCAAAGTCCTGTTCAACAGCACCTTTTCCTAAAATCTGTACCTCAACCATTTTAACTTAAGAATTCAATACAGACTACAACCTACTCCGGCAGTCTCTATGCTCAAGTAACTCCAAGGTTTGTATATGACACTGAAAAGGTTGAGATTGTAACTTAGAGGGGAGACCTGATCAAAGTTTACAAATTAATGAACAATCTAATAAAGATAGATCAGGAACTTTTATTCAGTCTCTCACAGTACAAGAGCACAGGGACATCCAATGAAAGTGAAAGGGGACATACTGATAAAAGGAAACAGTGCACAATTTGATTGTGGAACTCACTGGCACAAGATATCATTTAGAACAGTGATGCTCAAACTTTTGTACTGGTGACCCTTTCACATAGTAAGCCTCTAAGTGCGACCCCCCTTATAAATTAAAAATACTTGTTAAAATATATTTAACACCATTATAAATGCTGGAGGCAAAGCGGGGTTTGGGGTAGAGACTGACAGCTCACAACCCCCCACATAACCTCATGACACCCTGAGGGGTCCCGACCCCCAGTTTGAGAACCCCTGATTTAGAACAAGTGTTTAGCAGGATTCCATTAAGGATTAAACTTTTCTAACAGATGTTAGAATATCCAGGGCTATAATAAGTATTTTAAAAACAAACAAGAACTTTGGAAAGGATATAAATCCTCAAATGTTGCAGCATAAGGCAACATCTAACTACAGAGGCTTACGAAGCAGCTTTCTCTGGGGGGAAAGATTACCCCATAACTGCCTACTATAGGGTTTCTTCCTCTGAAACATATGGTTCTGGCCACTGTCTGAGACAGGATGCTGGATGAGATGAACTAGTGGTGTGCTCCACTCCGGCAACTGCTATGTTCCTAAATGAGAGCTGAGCCCTTCTGAAAGTCTAGCCCCAAATTAACAGTTATGGGGGGAAAAGTATTTTAAAAAGTAAAAAAGTTTGTTTTTACCAGAACACACAAAGAACAGAAACCACCTTCCTCAAACACATGGAAAGTAGTAATTAGAAAAATTCTCATGATAATACATATAGCATGCAATATTGTTGTAGCCGTATTGGCCCCAGGATATTAGAGAGACAAGGTGGGTGAGGTAATATCTTTTAATGGACCAACTTCTGTTGGTGAGAGACACCACCATCCTCTCACCAACAGAAGTTGGTCCAATAAAAGATATCACCTCACCCACATTTTCTCTAATCCATATAGCAAGTACTTCATCTCAAAGTGAGTTTTCACAGGTAAACCCATTTAAACCACAAAAACATGTATGATGGAAACACCAATAGGTTCTTAATTATGCAAATACCAATGACTCGCCTCATTTGCACCAGTTTTACACCAATGTTCCCCCATTTACTGGAGTTAGTCTTAAGTAACATTAAGTGCAGCTAATCAGGTCCCACACCTGCAAAGCTAGTTAAAACTACTCAAAAATAAAAAAAAGTATTTAACCAGAAGTGAAAGTGGGAACAAAAAAAAGAGTGGAAATCTATTCATACCCCACTAACCACACTCCCTATTGCCCTGTCTTTGGTGGCAGCTGTGCCTCCATACCTCCCACTGACCCTCGTGGTTCTCTGTTTGCCTCCCCACTCTGCCCCTTTTCTGGGGTGGCTCATTTCAAGCCCTAACTAGAACTAACAGAATGAAATTAGGAAAAGAAAACATATAGCTGGAATAAAACAGTTTTAGGAAACTCTTCCTAACTGTGAAATCTGTTAAACTGTTGAATAGTCTCCATGGAAGTGATGGAAGCCACGCTGCTTGTGACATTTAAAACAAACCAGAAGAAAACACTAGAAAATAGACTGCAGGGAAAGCCCCCAGCAAGGGCCTCCATGGGGGATGGACTGGATCAGTGGCTCTTAAACTGTGGTCCATGAAACACTTGCTGGTGGTCTATACAGAGCAGGCATGTCACCTTGTGTTGGCTAGCTTTCTTCCTCAGTTCCAGCTACTTCTATGGGGGCCAGGCTCCTCATTCAGGAGAGAGCCTGGAAAAGACCTGTACAAGCAGCCATCCTGGATGGCTCTACTGGAGTCTGTTGTGAGCTCCTAATTGCACTGCAACATTGCTTGCATCCTTTGGAACATGCATGACGACAAAAGAGACTCAAATCTCAGCAAATAGTACTTGATCCAATTCCTAGTGACGCTAATAGAAAGACTTCCACTGGGTCAGATCCATAATGAATGAGAATCTTAATGAAGTAGGGGGGCAGAAGAGTCAAATAAGTGGCAAGAGTAGGTGCTGGGCCCAGATGGCACAAGAAAGTCAACCAGCAGGTGAGGGTAGGATCAGGAACCAAGAGGGAAAGAAGAACAATTGAGATCCAAGGAGTAGGAAAGGCACCTCTTCTGGATGTGGAATTTAACAGGTAAGTAAAAAGGTGATTGAGATTTAAGTATTTTTATTTTCAGTTTTTAATTCTACATCAAGGTTTGATCAATTCAAACATCAGCAGCAAATAAGAGGCTTTCTAGGGAGAGACCTATGTCAGGAATATTTTTAAGCTTTCATTAAAAATGAAAAGGTTTCCAGTACCCAATAGTTATGAACGTAACCAAATATATAATGTTGTGCTATGAATCTGCATAGTGCTTTCATACCGAACAGCTGATCTTCATTGTTTTTCCAAGCAATAGAGGAAAACCAGAGTGGATAAAAATCAATGACTTTTTTTTTTTAAATCAAAAACCCTATTGTCCCTCTGCAAATTTGTATACACAGAGTCAATCCCTTACCTCTCTCTAAAAGTGCAAAGTTTCAAAAAGTTCAATGAATAGAAGATTGTTGGGGGCAGTATAGATCTGGACAAGGAGAAGGAGTCCGGAGATAAACGTGAGAAGGGAGGGACAAGCAGTAGAAACAAAAGTGAAACTGTTTGAGCAGCGTATTCCAGAAGTCTTGGGGTCTTTCTGAGTGTAGCCTTCATTGATTTGACATTTACCATACCATTCTCTCACTAAAAGTGAAAACCTATAATGGCAGCACACTGTAAGAGAGACCCAGTTTGGGAATATTTTAATGAAGTTCCTCTACCTGTGGGTAAGACAGGCATACATGCAAAATGCAAACAGTTTAACAAAGAAATGCAAGGCCTGGTTGCCCGAATGAAACAACATCATGAGAAATGTTCCTTCTCAGGAGGAAGCTGCCTTGAAGATGATGAAAGGAACACGTCTGAACATGCAGGATCTTCAGGTTGGTAAACTTTTTTATTTCATACTTTTCTTAGGGACTATGCCTGTCTTCCTTCTGGACTATTCTTGAATTCTCATGTTTGAGCAAAAAATATAGTTGTTACTCTATGGATGCAGTTGTGATAAAATATAAATAGCTGAAATAGGCAGATCTTCCTTTTATAATTTCATCTTTAAAGTAGTACTGAGTGTCAGTGAATGCAATGAGTAATACTAAATGAGCAGTATGGTAATAATAATTAAATAACTGCATTGACTTATTTTGTTTAGGAGAATCCATCCTCAACATACAGGATTCTGAAGACTATCCACCTTCAGGATCACCATCATTTTCTATAGTTTCAGAGTTATCTGTCAATGATAGTGTTTCAGTCACATCATGTATGTCACATAGCCACAGTATATCACCTGTAGCAAAAAGAAAAAAAAAAAAATCTCCATCATCCAGAAACAACCACAGATGAGTTTGTGATAAAAACCAGATTACAAAAAGAGGTGATTGATGAAAAAATTGCCCAGTTTGTTTATGCAACAAACTCTCCTTTCCGTATGATTGAGAACCCACACATCATTAACATGGTTCAGTCATTAAGACCAAGATACACCCAAAAGAGCAGATGTCGCAGGCAAATTGCTGGATAAAGTGTATGAAAGAGAAATTGAGCAGTGTCCAAAAGGTCTAGAGGGTACAATTGTTAACCTGAGTCTTGATGGATGGAGCAATGTCCACAATGATCCTGTTGCATGTGCTTGTGTGACAAGAGAAGAAGGAAATGTCTTCCTTACAGAAACAACTGATACACCAGGAAATGCACACACAGCAGAATACTTACAAGTAGCAGCAGTAAAAGCTATAACAAAACTGTGAAAAATAAAATTCAAATGTCTAGTACGCCGCTTGGTCGTAGACAATGCTGCAAATGTATCCAAGATGAGAAGAAATTATTTAGAAGAGAGTCCCAAGCTAACGACGGTTGCAGTGCTCATTTAATGCACCTCCTAGCCAAAGACTTCAGTGTTCCAGAAATAAAGGCTAATGTTGTTGAAATTGCAAAATACACTTCTACCCCAATATAACATGACCCGATATAACACGAATTTGGATATAACGTGGTAAAGCAGTGCCCCGGGGGGGACGGGGTGTCTGCACACTCTGGCGGATCAAAGCAAGTTCGATATAATGCGGTTTCACCTATAACGCGGTAAGATTTTTTGGCTTCCGAGGACAGCGTTATATTGGGGTAGAGGTGTACTTCCATAATAACCACTTCGCAGCAGCTGCTCTGAAAAAAGTGGGAGGAACCAAGCTAACTCTCCCACAAGACGTGCAATGGAACTCAGCAGTGGACTGTTTTGAGCACTGTATCAAGAACTGATGACAGTTTGTGAACAAAATCGTGAAAAAAAAATAGATGGCACTGTCACAGCCAAAGTTCTCAACATTGGGCTTAAGAGAAATGTTGAACACATGCTGAGTACCCTGAAGCTTATTTCTGTATCCTTGAACAAAATGCAGGGAAATAGCTGTTTTATTGCTGATACTGTTGAAATTTGGAAGGAACTGAATGAGATCTTAAAAAGAGTAATATGCAATGACAGAGTTAAATTACAAGCATTAAAAAAACCGAATAGAACAAGCACTATCCCAGCTCATTTTCTTGCAAATATTCTCAATACTCGGTACCAGGGTCAAACTTTAACTGCTGAAGAGGAGGAGTTGGCTATGACATGGATATCCAGCAATCATCCCTCCATAATGCCAACTATAATAAACTTCAGAGCTAAGGGTGAACCATTCAAGAAATATATGTTTGCTGATGATGATGTTTGAAAGAAAGTCACACCAGTGAACTGGTAGAAGTCACTTAAGCACTTGGATTCAGAGACTGTTGAAGTGAATCTCACTTTTAACAGCTGTAGCTTCTTCTGCCGGTGTAGAAAGAATATTTTCTTCCTTTGAACTAATTCGTTCCAAATTGAGAAATCGTTTGGGACCTGAAAAAAGCAGAAAAGCTTGTTTTTCTTTTCCAGATATTGAACAAACAGAAAAATGAAGGTGAAGACGACTGACTTAGCTGCAGAAGCCAATATTTTAAGTTTCTCACGTTGATCTGGCTGACAGTTGATTGAAATATTTTAAAAAATGAATTTAACTATTTTAGTTAAAAAGAATTTTAAAAACAAACCTGATTTTAAAAAACTTGAATGTTTAACTAAATTCAAAAAATTTTATGCATGTTTTGTTAAAATATTATCTCTGTTTGGTGTTGAAGAAAAAAATCCAGAATACATAATGTTGTTGTTTTAGTTAAATAAAACAATTTAAATGTCTATCCTCCTAATACAGCATGGCAAGAAAATCCTCCAAATATTAATGATTAACCTGTTGAATTGGAGATAGTTCACCCCCCAATGACTTCATAAATATCTGCTTCAATTACTTTTGGTAAATGAAATAACCAATCATTCATTCATTTTCTGATATAGCTGTAAAACTAATCTGAAAAGTTTTCAAAATAAGTCACGTTAAAAATGTATAGTGTACCCCGTCTAAAAATGAAACCTACATCGATCTCTGAGTTGTGAAGAATATATATTAAGGTTATAACAACCAACAAGAATGCACTTTTATATAGAAATCCATGATTAAATTGAGTCTTCCTGACTAGTGATTTAAATCATGATTTAAATCAAATTCACCCTGACCTAGGACAATAGCACCAGGCCCGGAGAGGCATGAGACAAGAAATAAAACAAATTCCTCAGAATTAAAAAAAATCCCACGAACAGATTAAATGTCCCGTAACAATAGGTAAGTAGCGCCTGATAACACCTATATCTGTAGGTGTTTGTCCATTTTATCTTTTAGGTTGTAAGCTCTGAGCCAGGAGCTGTATTCTACACATTGCCTAGTATAATAGACCCTAGCACTACCAGAATACAAGTAACTTAATGGCTACCTGCCTCTGTCCTACTTTCCAGGTAGGTAGTAGCACAGGAATATGGGTGATAGCACTAAACAGCTCCACAAGTGAGGTTGAGGCAGCAGAAAGTCCTACCCCTTCCTAGTCCAAGGCAGGAACTGGGCAACCAGGTAACCTGTCGTTCTGTGAGGTGACATTTGCCACACCCAATTTTCACTCTTAAGAACACTGGAACTGATCCTGCAATTAGGATGAGCTGGTAGACTGAGGTTTATAATGGACAGCCAGCTTAGCCAATCATTCCTCAAAGAGGACTTGGCTAAACTTGTGAAGAAACAGCAGTCAAGACGCTGAGCTGCCTAGTGCCTATGTGAATAGTGACTGGCAGTGTTCTGTGGGCAACTATTAGGAATAAAGGCTAGAGAAAGAAGAAATTTTACTGTGTGGGTCTACATATTCAGAAGTGGTGATTTTGGGTTCCTAACTTCAGACAACTTAAAGTGGCTTGATATTGGGTAGGTGGCTCAGCAATTAGGGCTTTAAGTCTATAAAGTTTCATGTAGCTATTACACTGTTGGAGGACAGAGGGGGGGAAATTACACACAAATGAGATTGGCCTTTTTCCGTAAGAAAAAGTTTAATTTTTTTTATATTCAGGTATAATTTAATAATTTGTAAAGTGTTTACTTCCATTCTGTTAGATTAAATCTCAGGAAAAATTTCCTAACTGCAAGAACAGTAGGACAATGGAACAGACTTCATAGGGAGGTTGTGGAAGCTCTTTCACTGAAGGTTTTCAAAAGGAGGCTGGATAGCCACCTGTCTTTAGATGCAACACATCCTGCATCTTGGCAGGGGGTTAGACTAAACTTCTTACCCTATGATTCTACTCAGGAGAAAAAGAGTAGCACACCAGAAAAAGGCCAACACCATCAAATAGGACAAAGCATTTCCAAGAGATATATGTGCAGGAAACATCACTAAGTAATTTAGATGGGTTTAGATTATAACCTACACTTTGTAACAGTAACAAATGCAAATATCAAGATTTCATATATAGTACAGAAGGAAGATCATATTTTGGGCCTATTTCCCATTCCACCTAATAAGTACATACCACATACCGCATTAACTTATCTATGGTTGTTTCATCACTTCCCTTTGGAGACTACCCCAATACTGCTGGATTTGTTATTATGTCAAGCAACACTCAAACAATTGCCAGAAATTTGCCTCCATGCACAAAAGGCTATACTATGCTGTGAAGGTAAATAGTAAAAGACAAATCTACAATGAGAATATGTGGTATAGCTAAACACTGCTCTATTTTAAAACCCAGGTAAGTGTGCTTATAGGTAGCCAAAGCTCTTTAATTAATGCCCTGCATTAGAATTTTAGACCTCCACACATTTAGGACACAGCATCCGTAAGGTTTAATAACCTCAAATGCTTTTATTATAAATTCCTAACTTCATATTAACATTTCACTTGTTAAGAATTACTGTATGTCAGAGCAGCCGCACATCTGCATAAACATGCATGCGTGTTACAACTATACACATTTACAGCAATTTACAGGGCTGCAATTAACAAGAGTGGTGTTCCCTGGAGTCCCTCAGATGAGGGAGTCGCCAGCTGCATTAGCAGGTTTGGGCATTTCAAGAAAAGTTTTCTACTAGTATAAGAGAGCCACTCCCACCCAGCCCCCAACATGCAGTACAATGATATAGGCAGAAGCCCCATTTGCAACATGCCACCAACCACTCACTGCCTCCATCCTCAGCGTGGAGGGAGCCCCATGCTTCTTGCTGGTCACTGTCAATGCCTACAGAGTATTCCCCAAGCTGGTCACTGTCCTCAGCTGCACTGAGCAAATAGAAGGCGGAGTAGATTTCTGGACTGCTCTTGGGGGTGAGCAGCATCCCCAATCTGCCCCCTGTGGTAACCCATATTCTGGTGCCTGGCCCTGCAGAACATATGTGGAGGACAAACATGGACACATCTGACGGTGGAAGTGGTACTCTGATATGGCTCCAGCTCCCTTGTGCGTACTGGGTCTGGGACCAATCAGTACTATCTCCTCACAAAAAGGCCCCGAGGCAGCACAAAGATCCAGCCAGTGAGTGTGCAAAACAAGGTTTGACCTTCTTCACCTGCAAGGCCCAACACAGGTTACTACTTGGTTATCACTAAAAGCATCGCCCTGTCCTGAGCTCAACCAGTGGCCTCAGTTATCAAAACAAACATTTATGATTTAAGCAATTCACAGGTTCTAATCTGGAAATACAATAAAAACCAATCTGAATGTATTAGTCACATCATTATGAATAGCAACATGACATTCTTTACGTGGACAGCATCTCTAAAATAAGTTTGACTTTTAAGCCTATAGGCCCGTCACTTAGAACAGCTGACATTATTTCACTATAAGACTCAAATGCAACTACTGCTATTCCCACAGGCATGCTTTTTTCATGGTATTTTAGTAAGACCAAGCCCGGTGTCACTTTGTAATCATAAAAGAAATCAAGAATTTCATCCACGGACACACTAAATGGCATACTTTGCACTTTAATGACAGTTGACTCTGGCTTCCCAAAAGCCCTGGGGCGCACTTAAATTCTTAACACCACTATCAAAGCAAGGAGATCTCTTAACTAGGCCCATTCCCAGAGTTCTGAGATCCACCTCCAACACTTCATATTCCACTCGGTTTACTAGGACCACTTCCAAACCCTGGAGCACCAATACCTGAACCAGGAAAACCACTACTTCCAATTTGGTCTGCAAATAAGTACACAGAACTAGCTGCTAATGTGCATGAGTAGGGTTCACATGTATAGTTAGTCTGCGAGCAGGCTAGTGAGGAGTAGTCATACCCCAGTTTGCCACAAACTAAGGTTTGTGTTAAGAAGCCCTTCATCGGATCCATTTCCATTGTTTCAGTCTATGTACTGCATCTGCATATGTACCGCATCAACTCAGAGCCCATGAAAAGAACCTTTTCATATCAGATTTCACTGCAGAAAAGGGGTATTCCATGAACACTGACATTTAAAAAAAAAAAAAAAGTGATAGGAAGGGGTTTCGCACTACTTTTGAGAATTCATCTGAGGCTTTATAGGATTATTGAGAGACAAACACTGGATTCAAACGGTTGTTCATATTCACTGCTATTCCAGACCCATTTATTCCAGTACGTAAAAGGTGCTACAGCTGGAGGTTTCACAGAAGACATTCCTGGTATCACTGATGGTACAGAATGCACCAGGGGAAATGGAGGAACAAGAAGCAGGGCAAATACAGGACATGGGACAGGTTTAGGGGGAATAGAAGGCATTGGTGGCAAAGATGGCATACCAGGCACTGGCGAAGGTGGTACTGTGTTCACTGAGGATACTGTACTAAGCATAATTGAGTTAAATGGGGGGCTAGCAAAGGCAGCACCAGGATTCGGAATGCATTTCGCATGCTGGCCATAGAGAATGTAGGTTATGTTTTGGTTGCCTTCATGCACAGAAGTAGCTGCAGCTGCTAAACCGAGGACTGTTAGAAGTTGATACTACAGTAGATAAGTTTACCCTCGCACTGACACAGAACTAGGTGGTGGTCAGACCTGCTGGTGGCATATCTGAATTGGCAGTTCTATCATGTTTTGCATTTGTCATACAACTCAGCAAGAGTTACTTTTGACTCTTTAATGGTACCACCTGTGCCCACCATAAACACATCTTGCATCTTCCTCAGTGGCAAAAAGTGGTGAATGTCCATGGTCCCCCGCCACAATCAGAAGACCACGCAAATGGATAACCACAGCCATGCTGTGCTGAAATCTCATCTGCAGATGAGAAGAGGCAACTTCTATATCAGACAACTATTTATGACACAATGTATTTACCTACAGACACCACCTAATGTTTACAATCCTAAAGACCTCGTGACAATTAAGTGTAAAATTTTCACATGCACATAACATAGGCTCCCTAGTACCATTATCAAGAGTGATTTAGACACCCATTGAAAGCCAGTTGAACTTAAGCTCCTAAATCATATCGGTGCTTGTGAAAATGTTACCTTAAAGTATGTTAAATATTATGCCTCCAAATGCACTTTGCAACTCTAGAGCAGTTTATTAACAAAACAAAATTTTTATTTAGTGACAGTTAGGGTTGCATCAGAAGATGACTAGGGATGGCTCACCCAGCCATTGCCTCCCTTGCAAAAGTGTGGCATCTCAAAACGTATGAAGGTTAGACTGGTGAAAACCTTAATTTTTTCCATAGCAACTTATGGATGTGAATCCTGGAAACTAATGCTGCTGACAAGAGAAAAACTGAAGTCTTTGAGATGTGGTGCTAGCAAAGACTTGAGTATCTTATCTTCTGGATGGAAAAGACAAACAATTGTGTTAGAAGTATTAATGGAGAGAAGCTGACATCAGAAATCAATAGGTACACATTTATGTACTTTGGTCACATCACGCATAGAGATGGAATAATCTTCAAGAAAGATACGATGGAAGGAATGGTGGCAGGTAATCACAGTAGGGGAAGCCTGCAATGTCACTCGCTTCCCAAAACACTCCACAGCTTCTTATGCACTTCTTGAAATGGACTACACCCAGGGGTAGCTGCAACAGCCGGGTGTGTGCCTGTGCTCCAGCAGACAGATTTTGCTGGCTGTGTCCCTTGTCCCTGCCGGCATGAAGCACACCTCTTATTGCACGATGTGCCATAAACTGAAGCATGTTTTGTCACCATGCGATTTATTAAACCAGGGTTTCTTTGTTTTTGAAGAAAATGAATACAGGTATCAGTGAGGTTTGAACCCTGTATCTTCAAATCCCCAATCAAGACATCTACCACTTGAGCTAAAGCAGTAACAAGAAAAACTCAAACCAGTAATAAGGATAATTAACTATCTGAATAAACTACCAAGCATATGATGGACTCCCCATCAGTTCATCTCAAAAAGATGAACACTGTCCAAACAGCAAGTATTGGTTTGATGCAGTAATAACTTCGGGAAATTTTCTCACCTGTCCTATGCAGAAAGTCAGACTAGATGATCACAATAGTCACTAACGGCTTTAAAAAACCATTAATCTATTGTTATCCGCTACGTGAGCTAGTCACTAGAACAGGATGCCACATATTTTGCCTGGGAGTTACGCAATTATTTGCTAAATAGCATAGGATGTTGATATCATTAATTCTGGGTATCTATTCCAGGATCTGGAAGGAAGATGTTATCTAGTGGTTATAGACAGGATAGCTAAATCCATAGATTTGGCACGTTCATTCTGAGAGGCAGTGAGTCTCAGTGAGTAAGATTTGGATCTATTGTATTTGGAACCTGCTTACTATCCTGCTTATCACAGACAACGTGAACTCTCTGTTAACCTGCTTGTGTAATGAGGAAAAATGATTTTATCTGCCAGTGCTTCTAGAACAGTGGTTCCCAAACTTTAACAATCTGTGAACCCCTTTCACCAAAATGTCAAGTCTCAAGAACCCCCTCCTAAAAAAAGAATATTTCCAGGGATTTTCTCCTTTACCTGAGCATAAATTATAAAAGCAGTGATCTTGAAAATATAAAATTTGTTTTTATGACATGCTTATTACACACTATTTATTATTATTTATCATTACAGTATTTTTATTATATTCTGAAAACGGCAACACTCTTTCAAGATCTCACTTTCATAGCTTGTATCACTTTGAATAAGCTTGTTATAAAAGACAAGGCTCTTATGTTTCATCAAGAAGTATCAGATGTGAAACAGCATGAAGGTATCTAAGAAGCCAACTCAAAGAGTTCCTCTTATACAAGCATTCAGGTCTTGAGCAGATCAGGCAAACAACACACGTTACAACAAAGCTTAAACTTGTTCTTCATAATAATGTTAAAAACAATACTAGCTGCCTATTTCATTTTAACAACAGCAAAAAATATCTACCTCCCTTTCCATTTCTTATAAGGAGTCTTGAAGTTTAAATCTCCTCAGTGTGATAGATTGGCTTGCTTTGATCAGCTTAGCTCTGGGAAGTCCAGGGGCTCTGGGCTGTTGGTCCGTGCTGCCCGGGGTCCCTAGGGACAGCTCTGTCTGCCATTAGGGAATTTTTTCCCCCGAGAACCCCCTGTAACATTTCGTGAACCCCAGTTTGGGAACCACTGTTTTAGAACAAGGTATGAGCGCCTGCTCAATAAAGGACTCCAGTTTCCAGAAATATGAACAGAAATCAGGTGAGAGACCAGAATTCATGGTCCCCTGGCTCCCAGGTCAGTGGACCTTCCCTAAACTACAGGATATTTGTGGGGAAGTCAGCCTCTTCCTTCCCCTCCCTGCCTCTTACCCTGATGGGGGAGGGAAGGACACTAAAGAACTATGAATGCAGAGACTGGGACCAATCTGGAAGTGAAGACTAAGGAACAGGAGATATAATCCATCAAACAAGAGGAATTCAAAAACAAAAGAAATCCTCCTCGCCTTGAATTGCAAAGAGTGATTTAAAAGGAATTTTGTTTTAAAATCTTTTCAGAGATATATTAAATGTTTGGCTAAATTAAAGTTACTTGTTCTAATCTTATGTCAATACTTTCTAGAAGTCCCACAATGTGAGTGTGAATTAAAAATGCAAAGCAGAAATCCTTAAAATCAAGCTTGCTTGTTCAATTTTACCAAGAATAATATGAGCTAGGTGAAATTTTTTTTTCTAAATAGAAGCGTTAGAACATACTATGAATAAGTTAACTGCTACTTCTGTATTATTCAAACTGCCATGATGTCTACAAAAGCAAATCTGCATCTGAAACATATGTATACTTCATTTTAAGAATGCCAACATTATTTGTTTGATTTGGGAGAAACATTAACTGACAGATCTTTTATGGTAAGACTATAAAAAGAGTAAGTATTTATAATAATTCTGAAATTTAAGAGCAGTACTACTGAATTGTTTTAAAAGAGCTGAACTTATCTGATTAGAATACTCACCTAGAAAAGACCTGTTGCTTATATAGTTGAAAACATTCCAAATGTTTAACCTATGACTACAGGAAGGGGAAAAAAGTCATCAGTGCTATAACAAAGGTATTTTAAAGTTCTGAAAAACAGTTACCTAAAGGAATAACTTTTAGTCCCCAAATAATACAGCCAACACCTTCAGGAACTCCCAACTTTTAAATGTGAAAGCTCTGTAAATATTGAGGCTTAGTAACTGTTCAGTGCAATCCTTGTTAAAAGACATACCATGTATATACCTTTATTTTTTTATTTGTATGTCTTTAAATATCAGAAGTCTTACACTAATTACTTTATCCTTTAACAAACAGAAGTGGTTTTGTCCACACTGCCTCTCAGTTGGTGAGCCAACCACTTCAGAAGAGCTTTGGAAGAGTTAACTAAAAGCTTAATTACTATAGAATACCTATCTTCCACCCTTGATCTCTGTGCAACCCTCTCATTGTTACTAGTTAAAATTCTGCTGTGTACTAAACAGGAGTGCAGGGTCTTAAACTTATACCCTGATCTATACTTTTAAAATGGAATTTGGCTCTTTTCCCCACAATGAGTTTGACACCCCTTTAATCTAATCTGTTCTAACATACTCTGGATTCTAAATACCTGTTTAAATCGTCCAGTGTTTCAGTCCATGTAAATAGAATTTGTACAGCAGCAGTTAACTCTTCTTAAAGCAATTCTTCTTTCCCCTTCCTGCAGCAACTCCCTATTTCAGTCCCCCATATACTTCGCTCCCACTGTCTCATAGATCTCATCTGCTAAAGCGATCACCAATTAAAGATTACATTTGAAGTGTCACTGTTTGGGCTTCTACAAATTGATGACAGACAGATATGGCAGCTAGACAGACTCACTGACTTGACAGTAAAGGTGCATTTGTTTGAAGTGTAGGAGATAGGCACTTCTGAAAATTTTATACCAACTTCCATGTTCAAAAGTGACAGACATTCAGGAGCTTTAGTCACTTAGTCACTTCTGAAAATTTTACTGAGTCCAGAATTTTGGAGACAGGAGTTTTCAGTGAACCAAGCCCTTGTTAAGTGGCCAAGGTAGAAGATCTTTCCACATCATCCTAGAGAGAGATCTAGTAAGTGGTTTCCTACTTGTAGGAGAATGTTCTGTATTTCTGCAGAGCAGCTTCTCTCAGTATTATGCTCAGCCAGTCAACTTCCATTTGTCAGATACAGAGACCTGGGGTGATGGATCCTCCCCTGATTTTGAGACAGAACATCTGGGATGTTCAGGAGTGAGACAGGTCATACAGCGAGCTAGATGTAGCAGATCCATGACCCAGAACTCTCTCACCAAAGAAGAAGCTGTGAAAGTCACTGTGGCTGTAATTTGTCTCATCTTTCTGATAACGGAGGATGAGAGGAGCCAGTGGGGAAGTCACACAAGACCTGACCAAGAAAGGCATCTGGGAGAGAACCTAGATTTCTTCCCCCTTCCTCTGGGGCAGAATAGGCAGCACTTGTTTTACCACCAACCAGAATAAGACTACCTCACCTACAGAAAAGGATTTTCAGAGAATCCTCCATGGACCACACATGATGAGCTGTGTACTGCCTGATGCAGTAATCTGCTGGGCTATTGCTCACTCTGATGTCTGTGAAGGGCTGTCATGTTTAGCATCAAATAACACCATCAGCTTCAAAATTTGATTGCTTCCTGACACAAAGGGGAGGGAAGATCAAGATCTATGTATTGTATCTGAATACTGACACTTCAGTAAAGGAAAGAAATTTGTAGGCAAGACTGTCCTGTGCTTTAATATATTTATGTGAAGAGCTGACTCGAGACCCCAGACCTTGAGTGTGCAAAATGATCAAAGTGTAATCTCCATCCTTATGTGGTAACATTGGTTACCTGTATCGCTGAAGAAAAAAGGCAAGTGAAAGGGCACCCCTTTGCAGGTTTATCCACCACCTCATAGAGGAAAGGATGCTGCCAAGAACAAAGAGATCCTTGTCCATATGGGACTGAGGACTGGAATACTGACTTCAGCGAATGTTGGAAAGGGTGCAGATGAAGCCTAGCAGGAGTCCAAGGACACCCTCATCAATCAGCACAGCTACCCTGCCTAGCTACTTTAACTGCAAGTTTTCAAGTAGTTTGTATCCTCTTCCTTCCACCGACTGCTCGATAACTGGTGTTCAGTAAAACTGTGTAGTCTTGGAATGCCCTATAACAGGGGTAGGCAACCTATGGCACGCGTGCCAAAGGCGGCACGCGAGCTGATTTTCAGTGGCACTCTCACTCCCCAGGTCCTGGCCACCGGTCCAGGGGGGCTCTGCATTTTAATTTAATTTTAAATGAAGCTTCTTAAACATTTTAAAAACCTTATTTACTTTATATAACTAAACTATTGTTGTATGTATTATAGACTTATAGAAAGAGACCTTCTAAAAAAGTTAAAATGTATTACTGGCATGCAAAACCTTAAAATAGAGTGAATAAATGAAGACTCGGCACACCACTTCTGAAAGGTTGCCGACCCCCGGTCTACATTCATCCACAAACTGGTTTTTAAAGAAAACCAATTGCTTATAATCCAGAACAATACACTATCAGCCTGCTTAAGATAAAGACAGTCAAAAGGTCCTTCAGAAAACAAGGCATGATGAACAACAGAATTTAAAAGAGGGTAGAGCAGAGGGAATGTAAACTGAACTCCCACAAATTAGATTTTGGATTAAATTGACCAATACACCCATCTCCAGAAGAGAACCAACACTTTTTTTTTTTTTAAATGAAGATTCTTTTAACAGCAGACAACCCCAAATCAGGAGGACTTTGCTCTATGCTTCCAAACAGCTATGTACAACACACACAAAAAGATGCAACAACTTGACCACTTTTGCACCAGAACACAGTTATTTAAAGTACAGATTTAGAACAGATCTTTTGTCCACAAGCAACATTTCACTAAAAGAATCCCAGATCACCCAAAACATTTCTCAAAAACTTTCTAGTTGTGAACTTTTGTACAATTATCCAGAAACTAAGAGACTAATAAAAATATGTTGAGGTAATACCTCTGGCATGACAGAGACATGTTCTGCAAAACTTCACATACCACCCCAAACCATCTAGAACATGGATTTTTAAAAGATCCTGTTTGAATCTACCCAGTATCCCTTTATTTTGGATCAGTGTTGTGATTTCTATACACAAATTCAAATTATTTTTCAGGATCTGCATAACATTTAATGCTGCACATATTAATTTGGGGACATAGAGCTACTTTTCCATGGTCAAGCTGGTTCGCAAAACTCCCCATAGTGAAATGAAATTAGATTAGATTAGATTGATAGATGGTAATGCTGTATGGGAAAGCTAATACACTTCAATTCTGACCTAACTACCTGTGTTTCTAGTCTTTCTTGAACAGATTCAATTCTGCCAGATGTCCCAGTGTGTCTGTAATCCAACCTTTTTTGGGTGGGGATATAAGCAATGATTTGAACCCAGGCTCTCTAGCATTGAGAACTCAGTACAGACCCACTTTACCTATTAGTCTGAAGTAGGAGGTGGAGCAATACTCAATTCCAGGAACTGTAAGTAATACTGTACAACAAATATGTCTGAGCTTTCTCCCCTTTAAACATAACTAAATGCATTTTTCTGTGGACTTATTGTAAAGCCCATTTTCTTTATTTTTACCAACCCTATGCAAAGCTGAAGTGGTAGCCAGCTAGCGAACCAACTATTAGCAGGTTAGTGATTAAAGTAAATGCCAGTTTTTGTAAACATCTTTCAAAAAGTCATATTCCTTATTTTTGTGATAAACAAGTTTCCTATTAATTTTTTTTGCCTTCTTCTCCTTAAGAAGGGGTAGACATTTTATAACCTTTCCAGAACAACTTCCTGTTTCACCAAAGCCACACACTCACTTTGATGTCTCACCTCAAAGTGGAAAGAGCAAAAGGTTTCTTGTAAAGGTAACAATGCTAACAAAAGTACAGTAGAGAGACAGCCTACAGGCACCCCCACTGAAAGATGCCCACAACTATCCCATATCCACTAAAATCTCCGAAAACCAGTCAGTCTAAAAGAGGCTGTTTGTTGTATTTGCTATTATTGAGAAGTGGGTCTATTCAAATCAGAATGAATTAGAGCTAAGGCGTGTCAGGATCCTCTGACACACACCTACTAGTGAAACAATGTGATAATGTGAACCACAGAGAAGGAGAATTTGATTGCCACAAATGCTGCAGTCAGCTCACCAAGTAAGAAGTGGTGTGCACCTTGTATCCAGCGGGCCTATGAGGGTACAAACATCAACATCACAACCTAATAGTGCCATTGCTTTTATTTCTGCCCCCTCCCAAAGGCATACAAGCTTGACGTTAATTTGTTGTCACTGTCGCAGCAGAACACTCGTTGCACGCACCGAGGGAGCCATCACTCATGTCCGCAAAGCGCCCCGAGACGCTGGCACGTTAAAGGCGAGTCTGTATCCCGCTCACTCCTGTTTCCCATCCTCCGCTCCGAGGCCCCTGGAGCCAAAGCCCCGCGCCGGGACTCACATTCAACAGCGCAGAGCACAAAGGGGCGGAAGCCGCCGGGCTGTCTGCGAGAAGAAAACACGGCTCCGCGACCACGGGCACTCCACGCCCACCCGAGCGCGCCGCCTTGACCCGCGGCGGCCACAGGTGCTAGTGGAGGGCGGCTGCACCACGAGCGGCGCTGGGCGTCTCCGCGGGCTAAGCCGGGGGGGCCCCGGAGACCCTTCCGGGCCCGCTCGCCTCGCGCCGCGCGGGCCCCGCCAGCGCCTGAGCTGCAGGGCGCAAATACTCACCTACCCCACATGGGCCGCTCCGAGCCGCGCAGCTCAGAGGCGCAGGGGCCAGGCTCCGTCCCCACGGCCCCGGGCGACAACGGAGCCCTGCAAGGGCGGGCGCAGACACGGGCACGCTGGGGCCCGCGCCCCGGGCAGGGGCAGGAGCCGCCCAGGCCTCGGGGCCTCCTCAGCCCAGTCCCTGCCCCTCCCCCCTTTGTGCGGCTGGGAGGACACGTTCCGTGGCGGGCCCGGCCTCCCCCCGAGACAGGGCCCAGCCGCGCGGGGAGGGGGCCGCTGAGGGGCGGGGCGGGGCCGGCCCGGACGCTGCCGGTTTCTTACCGAGGAATCTGTACGGGAAAAGGGTTAGAAAGGAGCTAATCGCCGCCCGGGCCCCGCTCCCCGCGCAAGCCCAGCGCCACCGACCGAGCAGCGCCACAAAATGGCCGCCGCGGCTGACGCGCCGCCGCGAGGATGAAGGGGGCTGGCGCGGGATCTCAGGGAAGGGGGCGTGGCCACTAGGCAGAGGGGAGGGGGCGGGGTAGAGAGAGTGGTTCCGAAGAAGGGGCGGGGACTTGGGGAGGCGCAGGTGAAGGGGCGGGGCCTGTGTTGCGGGCAGGAAGGGGCGGGGCGGAACACTCACACAGGTCTCCTTTTCCCTCCCTTTTGGGCACGTGTTAGGTACGGTCCCTCCCTTCTGTGGGGTTCCTGCTACTCCCAGAGGTACTTCTGCATCCAGAAAGGCAGCTGGCATAGTCCCACCCAGTACCAGCATCAGTAGCCCAAAACACTCCCACTCCCTGCTGCCACAAGCCTGACAGTCCTGTTTCCCTTGCTTGTCACCCCAAAGAGATTGGCCTAAGAGCCACCTTGTACCCCAAACACATGGGCCCAACACATCAGCACCCCACATTCCCTGAAGACAGACCCTACAGCCCCTGGGACTTCTAAGTGCATGAGACACAGGCCCCAGCGTCCCCACCTGCACCATAAAGGCACTGACCCAAAAGACTCCTTCCACCCACCATCCTTTGGGTTTTTCCTGTTGTCGATAAATTCCCACTCATACTCTTATTATTTCACAATCTAGGTGTTAGGGCACAGCAAATGGACAAAAAAGACAAAGTGAGAGTAGGTTGGACGAAGACAGCTAAAAAAATGAACAAGAAATGTTGCTGAGGCTGTAATTAGCAGAGCAAAGGGGTCAAAGGCTCAATAAGTTAGTTGATCTGTCAGATAGGGTCGCCCTACATGGCGAAAGGCCTTAAAGGTAAAGACGAGGTGCTTAAGTTTGAAGTAGTGGAGGAGGGGAACCCAGTGGAACACATTAAAAGGGGGATGACATGGTCGGTGCATGGAGCAAGGAACATAATCCCATCAGCAGTGATTTGAATAGTCTTCAACCAGGAAGAAATTACAATAATCAGGACATTAGATAATGAGGCCTGAATAAGAGCCTCGGTTGGCTGCACAGACAGAAAAGGCAGAATTTTAGAAATACTATGTGGAAAGAAACAACAAGAATTGGACAGGGCCTAGATGTGTGCATCAAGAGAATAGGCACCACAGAAACCTGGTGGACTGAGGACAGTCAATGGAACACAATCATTCCAGGGTACAAAATATATCCGAAGGACAGAACAG
>NW_020664584.1:11596349-11614651 GCF_002925995.2 Terrapene triunguis
AAATTAGAGAGGCTATCAAAATTAAGAACTCAATAATAGTGGGGGATTTCAATTATCCCCATATTAACTGGGAACATGTCACCTCAGGACGAAATGCAGAGACAAAATTTCTCAATACTTTAAATGACTGCTTCTTGGAGCAGCTGATACAGAAACCCACAAGGGGAGAGGCAACTCTCGATTTAGTCCTGAGTGGAGCGCAGGAGCTGGTCCAAGAGGTAACTATAACAGGACCGCTTGGAAACAGTGACCATAATATAATAACATTTAACATCCCTGTGGTGGGAAGAACATCTCAACAGCCCAACACTGTGGCATTTAATTTCAAAAAGGGGAACTATGCAAAAATGAGGGGGTTAGTTAAACAGAAATTAAAAGGTACAGTGACTAAAGTGAAATCCCTGCAAGCAGCATGGACGCTTTTTGAAGACACCATAATAGAGGCCCAACTTAAATGTATACCCCCAAATTAAGAAACACCGTAAAAGAACTAAAAAAAGAGCCACCATGGCTTAACAACCATGTAAAAGAAGCACTAAGAGATAAAAAGGCATCTTTTAAAGAGTGGAAGTTAAATCCTAGTGAGGTAAATAGAAAGGAGCATAAACACTGCCAAAATAAGTGTAAAAGTGAAATAAGAAAAGCCAAAGAGGAGTTTGAAGAATGGCTAGCCAAAAACTCAAAAGGTAATAACAAAATGTTTTTTAAGTACATCAGAAGCAGGAAGCCTGCTAAATAACCAGTGGGGCCCCTGGATGATCAAGATACAAAAGGAGCACTTAAAGACGATAAAGTCTTGTGGAGAAACTAAATGGATTCTTTGCTTCAGTCTTCACGGCTGAGGATGATAGGGAGATTCCCAAACCTGAGCCAGCTTTTGTAGGTGACAAATCTGAGGAACTGTCACAGATTAAAGTGTCACTAGAGGAGGTTTTGGAATTAATTGATAAACTTAACATTAGCAAGTCACCGGGACCAGATGGCACTCACCCAAGAGTTCTGAAAGAAGTTTAGTTGTGAAGGTGCGGAACTATTAACTATGGTTTGTAACCTGTCCTTTAAATCGGCTTCTGTACCCAGATAGCTAATGTAACGCCAATGTTTTAAAAGGGCTCTAGAGGTGATCCTGGCAATTACAGACCGGTAAGTCTAATGTCAGTACCGGGCAAATTAGTTGAAACAATAGTAAAGAATAAAATTGTCAGACACATAGAAGAACATAAATTGTTGGGCAAAAGTCAACATGGTTTCTGTAAAGGGAAATCGTGTCTTACTAATCTATTAGAGTTCTTTGAAGGGGTCAACAAACATGTAGACAGGGGGGATCCAGTGGACATAGTATACTTAGATTTCCAGAAAGCCTTTGACAAGGTCCCTCACCAAAGGCTCTTACGTAAATTAAGTTGTCATGGGATAAAAGGGAAGGTCCTTTCATGGATCGAGAACTGGTTAAAAGACAGGGAACAAAGGGTAGAAATAAATGGTAAATTCTCAGAACGAAGAGGGGTAACTAGTGGTGTTCCCCAAGGGTCAGTCCTAGGACCAATCCTATTCAACTTATTCATAAATGATCTGGAGAAAGGGGTAAACAGTGAGGTGGCAAAGTTTGCAGATGATACTAAACTGCTCAGGATAGTTAAGACCAAAGCAGACTGTGAAGAACTTCAAAAAGATCTCACAAAACTAAGTGATAGGGCAACAAAATGGCAAATGAAATTTAATGTGGATAAATGTAAAGTAATGTACATTGGAAAAAATAACCCCAACTATACATACAATATGATGGGGGCTAATTTAGCTACAACAAATCAGGAAAAAGATCTTGGAGTCATCATGGATAGTTCTCTGAAGACGTCCACGCAGTGTGCAAAGGCGGTCAAAAAAGCAAACAGGATGTTGGGAATCATTAAAAAGGGGATAGAGAATAAGACAGAGAAGATATTATTGCCCTTATATAAATCGATGGTACACCCACATCTTGAATACTGCGTACAGATGTGGTCTCCTCATCTCAAAAAAGATATAGTGGCACTAGAAAAGGTTCAGAGAAGGGCAACTAAAATGATTAGGGGTTTGGAACGGGTCCCATATGAGGAGAGATTAAAGAGGCTAGGACTTTTCAACTTGGAAAAGAGGAAACTAAGGGGGGATATGATAGAGGTATATAAAATCATGAGTTATGTGGAGAAAGTAGATAAGGAAAAGTTACTTATTCCCATAATACAAGAACTAGGGGCCACCAAATGAAATTAATGGGCAGCAGGTTTAAAACAAATAAAAGGAGAATGAGAATGGAGCAGAAACCCTGGGGTTTGGCCAAGAAAAGGTCATTTGAGATTATATTGAGATTATATTGGGAGCCATTTCAGTAGAGTTCAGAGGGCAGAAACTGGATTGAGAGGGAAAAGGTGTAAGAAGAGGAACTTAAGGTAGTGGTTGTAGAAGCATATTCAATAAGACTGAAGGTGTAAGGGAAATGGTGTGATAGCTGCAGAGGCAGATGTGATCAGAGGTGAATTATTCCATGATGAGGAAGACTGAAGCATGCTTGTATTACAAAGGGGAGGATCCAAGGTGCTGAAGAAAAAGATGTGAGAATGGGGGCTGGGGAGGTACACTTGGGATGGGGTCACACAGGAGCAGATGGAAGGCTTAGAGGAGGAGAAAAAAAATGAGAAACGGTGTCAGTGTTCGGGAAGGAGGAGGAGAGTGTGGTAGAAGGTAAGGGAATGGAGAGTCATGGGTGATGGAACTAGGGGTGCTGCCACACACACCCCGGCTTGAAGTGGTTTCCAGTATATATAGGGTTTACAGTTTGGTTCAATGGCTCTCAGCACCCCCATTATACAAATTGTTCCAACACCCCTGTGGAGAGCTCATGTCTGATCTTGTGCAAAAGTCATCAAATTCCTAAGCAGTGAGAGAAGTGGGAGAGGGGAGGGAGAGGGTTTAAGGAGGGAGACAAAGATGTCAAACTGCTGACTGGGTTTGTAGGTGTGGGGTTCAATTATAGTGAAGAGATGGACTTCCTTGGTTAGGAAAATGACAGAACTGAAGGAGGACAAAACAAATCTAGTGGAGTCCAGCATCATTGCAGGCCTTCTTCCAGAGACTTTCAAGACTTGCTTCCCCTCTGCTTGGATATGGTGCAGAGTGCCATCGAGGAGCTGAGTGAGGGTCTTTGATTCTGCATCACTGAACCCTGGCACTAGTTGGAACTTCTGAGGGGCTACTGTGACATTCTGTACCTCAAAATAGCACCCTGGAACCCTCATATTCACCACTGTGATATGATTATGATATGTTTTGTACAAAGGATGCCTGTGAGGGATCATTTAAGTCATGAGCTATTGAACATTACTATCCTGTAGAATTGTGTGTTACCATTGTATCTGAAGTTGTGAACTATTGTTGTGTGTGTTATTGAAATATGTCGTGAGGTTGGGAGGCGCCCACAGCCAGCCTTTCAGTTGCAACGAAGGAGCATCTAATGAAACTGATTTACATCAGGACCAGCCAGGTATGTGTTGATGGCCCATACCAGAGACTCCCAATGCCCATCCCAGAGACTCCTCAGAGGGCACGTACACTGTGGAGGCAACCTAACTCATGTGACATAGGAAGGATCTTTCTAGCAGCTGGAGGAAAGTATAAAAAAGGGACAGTGAAATCACCAGTTGGCCTCTCTACTTCCCCATCTCAACTCGTGGAAGACAAAGACTTTGAACTGGGGAGATTGGTCCCAGACTGAAAGGGAATTCAGTCTGTGTAATAAAAACTGTAAACTGCCTGAAACATCCATTGAGGTGAGAGACTGTTTGATTCAAACCTTACTTAGTCTGTAGAATTTAGACTGCAAGTTTATTTTTTATTTCTTACGTAATCAACTTTGATCTCTATGCCAGCTTCTTATAATCATTTAAAATCTATCTTTCTGTAGTTAATAAATCTGCTTTATATTTTTCCTAAAACACTGTGGTTTTGGTTGAAGCACTTAGAGCAGAGGTTCTCAAACTGTGGTCTGTGGACCACCAGTGGTCCGCAAGCTCCATTCAGGTGGTCCGTGGATAGTTCCCTCTAAGGTGTGTGCCTGGGCGGCTGCACACAAGAGAATGAAGGGCCACCCACCTAATTAGTGGAGCTGCGCAGGCGTGGCTCCACTAATTAGGTGCCTGGACCCTGGAGAAAACACATATACAAGGTGAGGTGGTGGCCTTGGGGGGAATAGGAGGTAAGTGGGAGAGGGCAGTGGGGTGAGAAGAGGGGCAGGTGGGAATTTGGGATGTGCAGAGCTGTGGAGGCCAGAGAAAGAGGCGACTTTCCCCAGCTCCAGGGCTGTGGCTGTTGGGGAGAGATGGCCCTCCTTCCCAGCCTCAGCTCTGTGGCTGCTGTGGTGGGGGACAGACCCCCCTCCTTCCCAGCCCCAGCTCAGGGGCTGCTGTGGTAGGGGAGAGAGGGTACATCCATCGCATTAGAAAGGTGAGACTACTGATATTAAAATATGAGTCGTGTGCTTTTATTTGTAGAACAAAAAAAGTTAATTATTATTAAGGTTTTTTTATATAGCACTTTTATCCAAAGCGCTTTACAATAGTTAGCTAACGGAACAAACAACATTTGGAAAGATCATTGAGGGTCTGCCGAGAGCCTCAGCAATTTTCAAGTGGTCTGCGAAAAGAAAAGTTTGAGAACCACTGTCCTAGACTGTTTCATGGCCCTGCCTTGCCTAAGAGCTGGAGCTCTAATCCCTGATAAGGGGTGGCACCCCAGAGACATAGTCAGGCAGAGTGGCCTCCCACTGAGCCGGAGGGGGAGGGACCGTTGCTAACCCACTACACTTGGTGAAGAATGCGGGCATTGGCCCGGCCCCTGTAATAAGGGATCCAGAGTAAGTCACACCCCACACATCCTTGCGGTTACCATAGAGCTGGACAAGCTGTGACAAAGTCAGGACAGACAGACGCAAGAGGATGTGGGAAGGCAGATATGTTAGCCCTAGAATGTTAAAGGCCTTCTTCCCTATAAACTGAGACAGGGTTACCTCGGTTCAATTAGGAACACCTGGATCCAGTTAAGGGCTGCCTGAGACCTTTTTAAAACCAGGAGGGAGAGGGAGAGGGAGACAAGCCACTACCAGCCTAGTGGCAGCAGGGAAGTAAGCTTCCCCATAGGGGAAGCAGACAAGCCTGAGTACCTGCGAGGGGAAGGACTGGCAGCTGGGAGCAGACTACAGGGCAACACCCAGCCCCAGAGAGAAGGCAGGGGAAGGTATCACCCTTTGTTTTTGTTTTATGGAACTTATTCCCCTTTTGTTTGGTAGAGGATTAACCAGTAGGCCTACCCTGAGGCCTACCCAGGAAATACAGCCAAAGGAGCACAGAAGGGGATAGGATGAATGTTGCCCAGAGGGGGGTGGGGCTAATTTACCCCAGGCCCGGCATCGCCAGAGGGGGAAGTGCTTGGTCAGGCAAGACGAAGGAAGTGCCTTGCCACACATAGTGTCAGTGGTGGGATCTGACTTTATGTGAACCATCCCAAGGGAAGGTAAATCACACACACCCCCAGTGGACGATGTACTAAGGGCGCTGGTACAGGCCATGGTAGCCTAACAAGAGGCTACCAGGGTCCAGATGGCTGCACAACAGGAGTTGGTGCGGCTTCAGCAGTAAACAAATCAACTGCTGTTGACCCAGGCAGCCCAGGACCAAGCCACCCTGCAGGAGGTCGTGAACCAGCTGAAGGCCCTGACCACTCTGATGCGTGGCCACGATGGAACCTGGTCCCTACGGGTCAGTATTTACCTACAAAATATGACAGTAGAAGATGATGTCGAGGCATACCTCCTCACCTTCAAGAGAACGGCCCTACGAGAGGCTTGGCCCCAAGACCAGTGGGTCAGCATCCTCGCCCTCTTTTTGTGTGGGGAGGCCCAGAAGGCCTATTACAACATGGCAGCAGAAGCAGCTACAGATTACCCCCAGTTGAAGGTGGAGATCATGGCGAGATCCGTGGTGACGACACCTATAAGGGACCAGAGGTTCCATAAGTGGCAGTACTGGAACAGCAAAGCATCAAGGTCCCAGCTATTCGACCTGATCAATCTAACGCGGAAGTGGCTGTGCCCTGAGACCCATGGCCCAGAGAAAATTATGGAAATCATAGTGTTGGACAAGTTCATGAGGAGACTACCGCCTGACCTACGGGGATGGGTCAGCCAAAATGACCCCTCCTCCTATGATGAGTTAGTCGCCCTCATAGAAAGACGCTTAATGGCCAAAGAACTTTCTTGGACTATCGGGGAAGAGATGCGCTGATTCAAGAGACCAGTCCCCGCCCTGAGGGCCCTGGCTTACGAAGCACTGGGCAGAACTATGATGGGGAGGAAGGATGCTGAAGAGCGTCCAGAGGCCGCAAAGGGACTTGAAGAACTGGGGAGAGAGGGTCGTGGGGTAAGGCCCAATAGCCCAAAGAATAGGGGAATACCCCGAGCAGGATATAGGTGTTATGCATGTGAGGAAGTAGGACATATAGCGGCCAGTGTCCTAATGTGGAGGAGCCCATGATATGTAATCTGGGGGATCCTGAAGAGCCATGTGGCTTGATAAACCTCATGGGAGTCGAGATGGCCCCCCATTGATACATACAGCCAGTTAAGATGAATGGCATAGAAACCATTGCCTTAGTGGACTCTGGGAGTGCCGACATGCTTTTCTCAGGGAAAGGAGTGGGCTGGGATCAGCTGTCTCGGGCCAAGCACACAGAAATAACCTGTGTACACAGTGCTGTCAACTATTATCTGACCATCCCTGTACAAATTGAGGTCCACAAGGGTGATGGTGGGGGTGGTCCTGAAGCTCCCATACCTGGTCCTCATGGGTCTAGACTTCCCAGGGTTTGGAGGCCTACTCCCCATAGATGAGTCAGAGGAGGGTAGTGACCCTGGGATCAATACAATGGCCCCAGTAGCTAGCCCTCCTCCAGTCTTCCGTGAATTCCCTCAGGATCTATTCTCTACAGGTGGGAATCCCCGGAAGACTAGGCGAGAAAGGAGGGCAGATAAAAGGTTGGGAACCAGAATCTTGGCCCAGAACCAAAAGGCTGTGCTCGTAGGGAAGAAGTCTGGTCCCAGCTGACAGTGGGGGCGACGCAAATGACCAACCAGTCAGAAGCCGGATCCAGTTCCACGGAGGCACCCCCGGGAGGGAAACAGAAATAGGTCCCCTTGAGTTTGGGCATATTGGACCCCACTTTGAGAATTTTGGGCAGGATCAAGCCAATGATCCGCTATATGATAACATTAGGAAAGAGGTAGTTGAGGTGAATGGGGTCCCAGAGGAGGGGAAAACCAAAGGCCCAGGGCCATACTTCATGATAAAAAGGGACCTACTATACAGGGTAGTCCAAATGCAAGAGCAAGAAGTGGAGCAGCTCTTGGTAGCTCGAAGACACCCGAAAGCAGTGTTGGATCTCATAGTCATTTGTTCGGAGGACATCTAGGAGTGGATAAAATCCTCAACCGAATCCTTCGGAGGTTCTTTTGGCCAGGAGTTTGTATGGCAGTCTGACGATATTGCACCTCCTGTCCAGAATGCCAATTACATGGCCCCCGACCGCACTTAAGGGCCCTTTTAATCCCTCTGCCAATTATTGAAGTCCCATTCAAGAAGATAGCCCACTGGAGAAGTCTCCCGGGGCTATCAGAGTGTGCTCGATGTAGTGGATTATGCCACCCAATACCCAGAAGCCATACCCTTACGAAACACAATGTCCAAGACAATAGCTAAGGAATTAATCCAAATTTTCTCTAGGGTGGGAAAACCCAAGGAAATCTTGACAGATCAAGGGACCTCCTTTGTGTCCAAGTTGATGAAAGACTTCTGTGCGATGCTCCACATATGGGCCCTAAGAATGTTAGTCTACCATCCACAGACTGAGGGCCTCGTCAAATGCTTTAATAGGACACTGAAGACCATGATACGGAAAGTGGTGAGTTGGGATGGGAAAAATTGGGATACCTTACTACCTTACCTGATGTTTGCTATAAGGGTTTTCCCCTTTTGAACTGTTATACGGTTGCCACCCCGGTGGCATACTGGACATTGCCAAGGAAGGCTGGGAAGAACAGCCTAACCAGGGAAAAAGCATCATTGAGCATGTGCTGCAAATGCAGGACAGGATAGCCCAAGTCACCCCCATAATGCGGGAACACATGGAGAAGGCACAAGAGGCCCAACAGATTTATTACAATTGCCAAGCGATGACCTGGAAATTCCAAGTGGGAGATCAGATAATGGTGCTGGTGCCCACAGCAGAGAACAAACTCCTGGCCAGATGGCAGGGGCCATATGAAGTGATAGAAGCCATTGGGGAGGTGTGATGAACTGGGACTGTTCTTATTGTGGGCTTTGAATGCTGACAGGGGAGTGTGGCTAGGATAGTCTGCATTGGGGGATGGGAGACTGACCGACGGAGAATACCTGAGCATGTAACATGAGAACCCAGGAAGGAGTTAGAGGCGAGGTGACACCTTTGCCCGGGAAACTGAACAAAGGCTGTGGGAGGGGTCGCTGAAGGCAGAGTCTCAGGAGCTGGCTGGTGATGTGGCTGGGAGGGAGACAGGTCTCTGACCTCCCAAGGGGGCTGTGGTGCCCTGGGACCCCAAGATGGACCTAACTGAGGGGGGTCCTGTTGTCTGTGCCTGCAAGACCTGTCTTGGACTGTATTGCTGTCGTCTAAATAAACCTTCTGCTTTACTGGCTGGCTGAGAGTCATGGTGAATCGCAGGAAGCCGGGGGTGCAGGGCCCTGAGTCCCCCATACTCCGTGACAGGAGGTCGACTATAAAGTTTGACAGCCTGATCATTGGAAGCTGGAACAAATCTACCATATCCACCTGTTGAAACCTGGCAAAACAGGGAGTTCATCTGGTCACTCTAGAGACACCACCCCAAGGAAGCAAACCTCAGGGGCAGGTGGGAATATCCCCTGAATTGACACCTTAACAACGAGCCAAAGTCATCGGTATGATTGAACGAAACCACGACGGGTTCTCAGAAAGGCCAGGCAGGACCACAGAAGTTCACCATCACATCATCACGGATCCTGGAATAAAGGTGAATGTTAAGCCATATCGGATCCCAGAGGCAAAAAGAGAGGAGATCAAGACCCAAGTTAGGAAAATGTTGGAGCTAGGAGTCATTGAGGAGTCTCATAGTCAATGGTCCAGTCCAATTGTCCTGGTACCTAAGCCAGACAGCAGCATGAGATTCTGCAATGACTTCCGAAATTAAACGAGGTGTCCCAGTTTGATGCTTACCCCATACCTCGGATAGATGAGCTAATTGACTGACTTGGAAAAGACTGACTGGACGATTCTTGTCCACCAATGACCTAACCAAAGGTTATTGGCAAATCTCTCTGGCCAAGGAGGCCAAAGAGAAGACTGCCTTTTTGACACCGGAGGGATTGTACCAGTACACTGTCCTCCCTTTTAGGCTATATGGCACTCCTGCAATCTTCCAGCAGCTCATGGATAAGCTGTTACATCCATATGGGTTACCTCAGGTCAATTAGGAATACCTGGATCCAGTTAAGGGCTTCCTGAGACCTTTTAAAACCAGGAGGGACAGGGAGAGAGAGAGGGAGACAAGCCGCTGCAAAGCTAGTGGCAGCAGGGAAGTAAGCTTCCCCATAGGGGAAGCAGACAAGCCTGAATGCCTGCTAGGGGAAGGACTGACATCCAGGGGCAGACTACAGGGCGACACCCAGCACCAGGGAGGAGGCAAGGGAAGGTATCACCCTTTGTTTTTGTGTTTATGAAACTATTCCCCTTTTGTTTGGTGGAGGATCACCCTGTAGGCCTACCCTGAGGCCTACCCAGGAAATAAGACCAAAGGAGCACAGAAGGGGATAGGACAAACGCTGCCCAGAGTGGGATAGGGCTGATTTACCCCAGGCCTGCCATCTTCAGAGGGGGAAGTGCTTGGTCTGGCAAGACGAAGGAGGTGCCTTGCCACAAGCTCATCAAGTACTTGGCTGAGAGCCACCACCAGCAGCAGGCGACTGAACTCCAACAGCAGCAGCAGCTGGTGCAACAGCTAGGGGCCTAGAAGCAGCAGCTCCTCTGAGAGTTGGAAGCCCAACATCCTGAGGAGCAGCAGTAGTGCCTGCAGCAGCTGGAAGCCCTGCTGTCCAGTTCTGGCGGGGCCCACCAGGCAGAGGCTATGACCACCTCTGTCCCTACAGTACCAGTACGGCTGTCAAAGATGCCTTGTGATCTTTGAATGGTCGCCTCAGCAGCTGGGTGGCCACCTGAACAGTGGGCCACCCTCCTGGCCCCATATCTTACAGGTCGGTGCAAACTGCTTACCAAGGGCTACCAGACTACAAAGCCCAGGACTATGGACAGGTGAAGGCCACCATCTTGGACACCCTAGACATCTGTCCGGAGACATTCAGACAATGGTTCTGAGGGAAGGTCTATCAGCCGGACGCCCAACCCTGGGCTGTGCCCCAGGAATTGAAGGATGCCTGCTGGCATTGACTGCAACGCAAACAGCGCTTCGCGAGTGATGTTGCCAAACAGATCGTTGTGGAGCAATTTGTTCATATCCTCCCGCCACGAGGTAGGACCTGGGTCCTTCAACACTGGCCTGCTATGCTGTCCATTGCTGTGGGGTTGATGGAAGACTTCCTGGCCCCAGAAGCCCCTGTCGGATCAGGGACCTGAACTCTGGCATCAGGAATGACCACCCCAGACCCAGGGAGGAAGTCTGGACCCACGGTCAAGGGACAACCAGGACCACGAAGACATTACAGCCTGGTCAGCGACACCCCTTGCCAATATCACCCTACATTCTGGGGACCCTGGGCGTGCCCCAACCTGAGCGAGAGGGTGCCAAGCCCGAGTCTGCCCAATCTCCTGGCTGAGGTGGTCACCCGCCTGGGGCGCCCAAATTTAGGGCCCTGCTTCTCTTGCGGTTGATTAGGGCATCTGCAATGGGAATATCCAGACATGGACAGCAGCTTTGGCTGGCTTTATACGGGCGAATCCCGGGCCTGCTGACAGACTGCTGTAAAGCTCATGCTCCCCGTGGAGGTGGGGCACTACAGGTCACTGGCCCCATAGGCTGTTGACAGACCCTCATCCTCTGGGAGCTTGCCCCAGACCCCAAGCAGGCGCTCGGGGAAATAAGGGCTCCAGTGTATCCACAGGGATATGAAACCATACCCCAGTGCCCGGGTCCCCCGACTGTGAACAGAGTGACCTGGGTGATGACAGTGGCCCCCACGCTCGCCTACCCTGTCATCCTTGGCCACAACTGCCCAGGGTTCGCAGAACTGCTTCGGGTTACAAACACTGGGAGTCTCCCTACTCAGGAGGTGCCTCGAGGGGGACCCACCTGAGGAAGACAAGGAGGATCCCAGGAGAGAGAACCTTGATGAATGACTGGGCCCAGTGCTGGGCCAGGACTGTCTGGATGAAGAGACCACCACCCCAGCCATGTTTACAGACTTTAGCAATGACCAAAGAGAAAACTCCACCCTCAGATATGCCCATGAACAGTTAACCCTCATGGATGGAGAAGTGACTGAGCCCCGGCGGGCGGCCCAGGGACCCCGCTTTGAGCTGACCAGCGACTACCTATACCGCATCGACTGAGACCCCCGAACCCAGGAGACTTGGACTCAGCTAGTTGTTCCCCGGTGCCACCGACAGGCCATCCTGCAACTCGCCCATGACGTCCTAGCAGCCAGTCATCTGGGGCAGGAGAAGACCCTGGCTTGGGTCCTGGCCCAGTTCTTCTGGTCAGGAGTTCATCGCGAAGTAATGGAGTACTGGAACTTGTATCCCAAATGTCAGCTCACGGCTCCCCAGGGAGTGTGGAGGGCCCCTGATTCCATTACCTGTGGTTGATGTTCCCTTCAAGCGGGTTGCGATGGACCTGGTGGTACCCCTCCCAAAGAGTAACGCCGGCTACTGATACATTCTCATCCTAATGGATTATGCCACCCACTTCCCTGAGGCTAACACCAATGCCCAGACCATTGCAGCAGAACTCGTGAAGGTTTTCACCTGGGTTGGACTCCCCCACTGTCACCTGTGTCAGTTGGCCCACCAAGCCGCTAGGGGGCGGTGGGGAGCTACTGCCTCACTGGCCGGCCTGAGTCACGCCGTCTGTCACTAGGGAATTAGCGGCGGGAGGGGCTCCGGCAAGAGTCCCTAGCGCGCCCCTCAGGCAGGGGAGCACCCGCAAGAGTCTCTAGCGCGCCCCTCAGGCAGGGGAGCACCCGCAAGAGTCTATAGCGTTGTCGGGATTCTGCTACCCGAGGCGGGTTGGCCGGGTAGGGGAACGTAGGCCCACCCAACTCCACTGCGTTCCAGCCCAGGGCCCTGACAGTGGCAGGGCGAGGGTCCCACCACGGGGTCTCATAGACTCATAGACTTTAAGGTCAGAAGGGACCATTATGGTCATCTAGTCTGACCTCCCGCATGATGCAGGCCACAAAAGCTGACCCACCCAATTTCCCTTATCTCAGCTGTTGAAGTCTCCAGATCGTGATTTAAAGACTTCAAGTCGCAGAGAATCCTCCAGCTTGTGACCCCTGCCCTATGCTGCGGAGGAAGGCAAAAAACCTCCAGGGCCTCTGCCAATCTACCCTGGAGGAAAATTCCTTCCCGACCCCAAATATGGCGATCAGTAGAACCCCGAGCATACAGGCAAGATTCTCCAGCCGGACCCACATTTTACCAGCGATGGCACGTTATTGCCTAATTGACTAAAATCACGTGATCCCATCAAACCATTCCCTCCATAAACTTATCTAGCCTAATCTTGAAGCCAGAGAGGTCTTTCGCCCCCACCGTTTCCCTCGGAAGGCTGTTCCAGAATTTCACCCCTCTGACGGTTAGAAACCTTCGTCTAATTTCAAGCCTAAACTTCCCCACGGCCAGTTTATATCCATTTGTTCTCGTGTCCACATTAGTACTGAGCTGAAATAATTCCTCTCCCTCCCTGGTATTTATCCCTTTGATATATTTAAAGAGAGCAATCATATCCCCCCTCAGCCTTCTTTTGGTTAGGCTAAACAAACCGAGCTCCTCGAGTCTCCTTTCATAGGAAAGGTTTTCCATTCCTCGGATCATCTTAGTGGCCCTTCTCTGTACCCGTTCCAGTTTGAGTTCATCCTTTTTAAACATGGGAGACCAGAACTGCACGCAGTACTCCAAATGAGGTCTCACCAGCGCCTTGTATAACGGAAGCAGCACCTCCTTGTCCCTACTAGAAATACCTCGCCTAATGCATCCCAAGATCGCATTAGCTTTTTTCACAGCCACTTCACGTTGCCGGCTCATAGTCATCCTGCGATCAACCAGGACTCCGAGGTCCTTCTCCTCCTCCGTCACTTCCAACCGATGCGTCCCCAGCTTATAACTAAAATTCTTGTTAGTCATCCCTAAATGCATCACCTTACACTTCTCACTATTAAATCTTATCCTATTATTATTACTCCAATTTACAAGGTCATCCAAGTCTCCCTGCAGAATATCCCAATCCTTCTCCGAATTGGCAATGCCTTCCAACTTTGTGTCATCCGCAAACTTTATAAGCCCACTCCTACATTCGGTTCCGAGGTCAGTAATAAATAGATTAAATAAAATCGGACCCAAAACCGAACCTTGAGGAACCCCACTGGTGACCTCCCTCCAACCTGACAGTTCACCTTTCAGTACTACCCGCTGCAGTCTCCCCTTTAACCAGTTCTTTATCCACCTCTGGATTTTTATATCGATCCCCATCTTTTCTAATTTAACCAATAATTCCTCATGCGGTACCGTATCAAACGCTTTACTAAAATCGAGGTATATTAGATCCACCGCATTTCCTTTATCTAGAAGGTCTGTTACTTTCTCAAAGAAGGAGATCAGGTTGGTTTGGCACGATCTGCCTTTCGTAAACCCATGTTGTAATCTGTCCCAATTGCCATTCACCTCAAGGTCCTTAACTACTTTCTCCTTCAAAATTTTTTCCAAGACCTTGCATACTACAGATGTTAAACTAACAGGCCTGTAGTTACCCGGGTCACTTTTTTTCCTCTTCTTGAAAATAGGAACCACATTAGCTATTTTCCAGTCCAACGGTACCACCCCCGAGTTTACAGATTCATTAAAAATTATCGCTAAGGGGCTCGCAATTTCTTGCGCCAGTTCCTTCAATATTCTAGGATGAAGATCATCCGGTCCGCCCGATTTAGTCCCGTTTAGCTGGTGAAGTTTGGCTTCCACCTCTAATACTGTAATGTCAATCCCCCCTCCTTTATTCCTCTCTGTCCTGCTCCCTCTATTCCTAAGCCCTTCATTAGCCTTATTAAAGACCGATGCAAAATATTCATTTAGATATTGTGCCATGCCTAAATTATCCTTAATCTCCACTCCATCTACATTCTTCAGCGGTCCCACTCCGTCTTATCCATTCCATCACTTATTATTTCTTTACATTTTACCTCATCATTGACATACAATGCCACTCCCCCACCTTTACCTTTTTTCCGGTCATTCCTAAACAGCACATACCCTTCCATACCTGTACTCCAGTCATGACTACCGTTCCACCAAGTTTTGGTTATTCCTACGATATCTGGTTTCATTTCTTGGACCAGGAGCTCCAATTCCTCCATTTTGTTACCTAGGCTTCTCGCATTGGTGTATAAACATCTTACTGTATGCTGTCTATCCTTTCTCCCATTAGTTATGCAATTTGGTACAGACCCCATACTGTCCATCCGCCCCCTCCTTCTTATGTCCAATCCCCTACCCCTATCTATATCTGTGCTTATCTCTTCACTCTCCTTTTCAGTGTTGGAATCTGGCGTGGAGATTAACTGGACATCTCCCAACCGTCTCCCCCAAATTCCTAGTTTAAAGCCCTTTTGATGAGATGAGCCAGCCTCCCTCCCAGAAGTCTATTTCCTTCCCTACTCAGGTGAAGTCCATCCCGTGAGAACAGCTGTCTGTCCCCGAAAGCCTCCCAGTGGCCATACATCCCAAAGCCCTCCTTATAGCACCACTCCCTTAGCCAGCTATTTATCCTCACAATTCTGTCAGCCCTTTGCTGTCCTTCTCTAGGAACAGGCAGAATCCCACTGAAGATAATCTGAGCCTCAACTTCCTTAAGCGTCTTCCCCAGCCTGGCATAATCTCCCTTAATTCTCTCTAGCGAGAACCTAGCCGTGTCATTCGTTCCTACGTGAAGGATGATCAAGGGGTTCTTACCCGCTCCTTTTAGGATCCTTTTCAACCGCAGGTCCACATCCCGTATCTTAGCGCCCGGCAGACAGCACACCCTTCTGGGGTCCTTCCGCAACACGCTGACCAAATAGATTCACCACACTGTGCAGTTCTATCCCTGGGCTACTTCCTACCCTGTCGCTCGAGCGAGTCTCTCCGGTCCCTCCAGCTCCTCCGGGTACTCAGCTGCTGGCAGCTCCAGCTCTCCCTCTGCGTAAGGCTCCTCCAGTTCCTCCGGGTACTTGGGAGTGGGCAGTCCTGGTAGCCCCAGTCCTTCCTCCAGGTCAGGTTTCTCCTGGTCCAGGGCCTCCCCTGGCACGGCAGCAGGGTCTGAAGGGAACTGCCAGTGGTCTGTGTCTGCCTCCCTTCCTGTTGCTGCTCTGCCTGGGCTAAGGGCCCCGCCCTTTGTACTTCCTGTTCCACTCCTCCCCTTCCGGGGGGTGGAGTAAGCTTGGCCTGGCCCCGCCCACTCAGGCTGAGAGAGTGGCTCTTTACCCTCAGGTTCGGAGGGAAGCCACCCTGGCTCCCTACACCCACGAACTCCTCACTGATCAAGGTACCAACTTCACCTCCCGGCTGCTCTGCCAGGTATGTGGACTGTTGGGGGTCAAGAAATTACAAACCTTGGTATATCACCCCCAGACCGATGGGTTGGTCAACCGGTTCAACAAGACCCTAAAAGAGATGCTCCATAAGTTTCTCCTGCAGGAGCTCTGCCAATGGGACCAACTGATTCCCCCCTCTGCTGTTAGCAATTAGGGAAGCACCGCAGTCGTACACCAAGTTCTCACCCTCGGAATTATTATATGGCCGACAACCTTGTGGACTGTTGGACCTAATGAGGGAGGCCTGGGAACACACCCCATTGATGGCACAGAGACTTTTACAATATGTCGTGCAATTGCAGAAGCACCTAGCCCAGACTGGGAACCTTGCTAAGGAGAATTTGTGGGCAGACCAAGGGGCACAGGAGCAGACCTACAACCAGGGAGCCAGACTTCACATCTTCAAGCCCAGTGACTGGGTACTCCTCCTAGTCCCCTTGGAAGAATTGAAGCTCCTGGCCTGTTGGCAGGGCCCCCAAAGGTACTCCATCAGGTAGGCCTGGTTAGGTATGAGATCTGACATTGGACTGATGGAAGAAGCAAATTTACCATGTGAACCTCCTGAAGCCCTGATGAGAGCACAAGGGGCTGCTGATTGCCCTGTACCCCCGTAAAACTGGCGCTGTGTCCATAGGTCCCAGAGGCCACCAACTCCGAGGAGCCTTGGCTGGGTGACACTTTTACAATCGAACAGCTAAAGCAAGCCTGCAGCCAAATAAAAGCCTTCTCCAAGACCTTCACCATGGAGCCTGGCCAGATCACCCTCATCCAGCACACCATCTTGATGAACCCAGGGAAGATAGTCCAGGAGATCACCCAGCCCCTCCCATGGCAGATGCAAGAAGTCATGGAAAAGGAAGTCAGGGCAATGGTGGAGCTAGGGGTCATGGAACAGTCACAGAGCAAGAGATGCAGCCCTATCATGCTGGTCCCAAAGCCCGATAGGACTCTCCGGTTTTGCATCGACTTCTGAAAGATGAATGCAGTTTCAAAGTTCAATGTCTACCCAATGCCCCGGACTGACAAACTCCTTGACTGGCTCGGGGAGGCCCAATACATTATAACCCTTGACCTCATGAAGGGATATTGGCAAATCCCCCTGGACCCGAGCTCCAGGGAGAAGAACGCATTTTCCACCCCGACTGGGCTCTATCATTTTATGCAAAAGCCCTTCAGCCTGCACAGAGCCCTGGCAACGTTCTTGCGGTTAACGGACCGCCTCCTGCAGCCTCACACTATGTATGTCGCACCCTACTTAGATGATGTGGTGGTGTACAGCCAGAGCTGGGAGGTAGCAGCCGTCCTTCAGGCACTGTGAGTCGCTGGGTTGACAGCGAACCCGAAGAAATGCTGGATTGGGTGGCAAGAAACCACTTACCTGGGATACACCCTGGGGTAAGCTCAGATATGCCTTCTCATGGGGAAGGTCCAGGCCCTGCAGGCCTGCCTGGCCCTGACCACAAAGCAACAGGTGCGGCTGTTCCTGGGGCTGGCCGGATGTTATAGTCGATTTCTGCCCCCTTGACCAAACTCCTGACTAAGGACAGCCCCACTGAGTACACTGGTCAGCAGAGTGTGAAAACACCTTCCGGACCCAGAAGGAGCACCTGTGCTGGGAACCGGTACTCTTCAGCCCTGACTTCAACCAGGAATTTATTGTCCAAACAGATGCTTCAGAGGTGGGGCTCATGGCCATCCTTTCACAGGCGGTAGAAAGGGACGAGCACCTGTCGTATACATCAGTAGGAAGCTGTTGCCGTCAAATGGGTGGTGGATGCCTCAGGTACTATCACCTCAGCGCCCCCTTCCTGCTGATAACCAACCATGCCCTCTTAAAATAGCTGAACACTATGAAGAACACCAATCTCAAGTTGATGAGGTGGTACTTCACTCTCCAGCTATTCGCATTCACCCTCAGACACCGACCGGGTAAGGACAATGCTAATGTCACACCGACAGACCCCGGTTGTCGTTGGGTGGGATCGAACCTGGGACCTCTGGAGCTAAATGCATGAGCCTCTACAGCATGAGCTAAAACCCATATGGCTTTACGGCTGTAAAGCAGACTCATTAATCTCTCTAAGTGGCCTCGGTGCCACAAGATGGGACAGAACACCATACCCAGAAGGTGTGTGGATTACATACTTCCCCTAGCTGAGGAAGCGTGTCCAGAGCTTCAGAGACTTGCCAGTTGAAATCCCAGACGAGCCCCCACTTGTAACACCCATAGGCACCAACTTTCCCCAGCGCCGGTGGGGGCTCGTGCCCCCCCACCCTTGGCCCCGCCCTGACTCCACCCTTTCCCCACCCCTGCCCCACCCCCATTCCAACCCCTTCCCCAAAGTCCCCACCCCAACTGGACCCCTTCCCCAAATTCCCGCCCCGGCCCACCTCTCCCTCCCTCCCAGC
>NW_020664584.1:11614661-11616102 GCF_002925995.2 Terrapene triunguis
AGTAGCCCAGGCCCTTAGTCAGGGCGGGGCAGCAAACAAAAGTTCAGTAGCCCAGGCCCTTAGTCAGGGCGGGGCAGCAAACAAAAGTTCAGGGGCAGTCCTGGCCCTAGGCAGGGAGGAGGAGAGACTGCCACCCGGCGGGGCGGTGGCAGGGGGGAACACAGGCCCACCCACTCCACTGTGTTCCAGCCCGGGGCCCTATCCGCAGCAGTCCGTCTGCCACGGGGTCAGTAGGGATCCTGACCGCAACACACTGACATGGGTTCGGGGTCTGCTATCCCCGGGCTACTTCCCATCTCCTCCTCCTCCATTGGTACCTGTTCCTCGCCGGGCTCGGCAGCGGGGTCCCACACCATAGGCTCCTCGGTTCGCAGAGGGCTGTCGAGGTCGGGCTGCTCCTCCGGTCTCGGGTCAGGGGGACGCTCGGGACGCTCCTCGGGGTACCTGGCTCTGGGGAGGCTCGGCCAGTCGGCCTCGGGGTACCTGGCTCTGGGGAGGCTCAGCCAGTCCGCCTCGGGGTACCTGGCTCTGGGGAGGCTCGGTCTCGCCGGAGCCCGAGCAGGAGCGTCTGGTCTCTCCAGCCGCTGGGCTCCAACTGAGTGCTGGAGCTTGGCTTTTATACTTCCTGTCCCGCCCCTTGACTTCCGGGGGGCGGGAACAGGTGCCGGTGGCTCCGCCCACTTCCGGGGGGGGCGGGAACAGGTGCCGGTGGCTCCGCCCACTTGGGTGCCTGTTCTGGCTCCTCTCTCTCAGGGGCCGTCGGGAGCCAGGCCAAGTCACTACACGGTCGCCTGGTGCAGGAGCTCCTGCTTCCTTCTCCCTCTGGCCCTCTCCTGCCGTTGCTGCTGCTACTGCTGAGGGAGGGAGTGAGTGCAGAGGGGGGGGCCTTGCCGGCCTGCCCCCCCCCTCGCCTCCGGAGGGAGAAGCCCCGGCCCCCCCAGCATCAACACCGTCTGGGGGCCCCCCTGCCTGCTTGCTTGCCTGCTTGCCTGCCCTGCCTGGCCGGACGCCTGCCGCCCGCTACTGCCCGCGTGGGAGCTGCTATCTCTGTCGTGGAGTCTGGAGACCTGTGTTCCTGATTCGAGAGACTGTGGAGGGGTTTGTGTGAGAACTGTGTTTTATTTGAGTGACTTTGCCAACTTTGCTCCTGGGGTGGTGTGGTGCCTCCGGTCGCGTTCGGAGGGTAGACGGAACTGAGCCTCTCGCCCGTAATTCCTCGGAGTGGGTGCCATCGCGTACGGAGAAGCTCTAGGGTCGACGTGGGGTCCTTTTGTCCCGTCCCCCGACGCAAAGCGTCTGGAGTGTAGACGGTGCTGGACCTCTCGTTTGTAATTCCCCGGAGTGGAAGCCATCGCGTGCGAGGAAGCTCTGAGGTCGACGTGGGATTCTCCTGTCCCGTCCCCTGAGACGGACTGTTGAGGAGGGCACGGGGGGGGGGGGG
>NW_020664584.1:11616202-11616540 GCF_002925995.2 Terrapene triunguis
CCCCCCCCCCCGTGTTAGTTGGCCCTCTCTTACCCCGCCCCCCTCCCTTTTAGATTTTTTCGGTTTGTCCCTTCCCCCTCCTTCTTCCCCCTTACCCCCCCCTTATCGGCTTCAGGCCTGCTGGCTACGTTCCCAGCCCAGCTTTGGCCTTGAATCGCAGCTGGCAAACATATTTGAGCCAGGCCTTCTCATTCCACCCTCCTCTTCTCCCCGCGCGCGCTTGTGTCTTCCCCTTTGCACTGTTCACGCCCCTTTTTTTCGGAGGAGCCAGCTTTTCTTTTTGGTGTTTGTGCCTTCCCCCCCCCCCCCCCCCCCCCCCCCCCCCCCCCCCCCCCCCC
>NW_020664584.1:11616640-11625013 GCF_002925995.2 Terrapene triunguis
TTTTCCCTGCTGGTTGCAATGGCGGGAGACTCTGCTCCTGCCCCTACCCCCGCCACTGGCCCTGCTCCCGCCATTGCCCATGCTCTTGCCCCTGCCCCGCTTTCTTCCTCTGCCCTGTTGCCCCCGCCCGCCCCAGTGGCCAGCCCTTCGGCTGGCCCTGCCCTGGACACCGCCGCTGCCACGGCTGCCCCTTCCACCAGCAGGAAGGGCCAAGGGAGAAAGAAGGGCAAAGGCCCCGCCCGTGGAACCAAGCCTCCTGCGGGCGGGGCCGCAATCCCCGCCGCGGCCCCGACTCCGGCCGCGGCCCCTCCCTCTCCTGCTGTCCCTTCCATCAGCTCTGGAGGCGCTCCATCTCGAACCCCCAGAGCGTACGCCCAGGTGGCTGCCGCCACCCCGCGCGCCACTGCGCCATCCGCCCCGACCGCCGCCTCTGGACCCGTCCCCGGTGGCCTGGGCCCCTTCCCCTCGCTAACTAGGAGGCATGGAGTCCGTTGCCACCTGGTGCCTGCCTCGCCCCACATTGAGACCTACGTGCGGGCGTTGGCGAGGGTGGTGGGGCCCTCAGCCATCGTGGCGGCCTCCAAAATGTATGGGAAGGCCGTGTTCTTCCTGGCGTCGGAGGCCGCCGCGCAGGAGGCGGTGGAAATAGGCCTGACGGTAGGGGGCGTGTTTGTTCCTTTGGAACCCTTGGAGGACCTGGGCGTACGGGTGGTCTTGACCTCCGTCCCGCCCTACCTCCCCAACGCCGCCCTGTTGCCAGCCCTCTCCGCCCTGGGGAAGCCTATTTCAGTTATAAGCCCTCTTTCGTTGGGCTGTAAGGACCCCGTCCTCCGTCACATCCTGTCTTTCCGCCGGCAGGTCCAGCTCCAACTGCCGCCGGCGGCGGGTGTCGGAACGGCGCTCGAGGGGTCCTTCCTGGTGCCCCACCAAGGGGCCCGCTACCGGGTCCATTATTCGACGGGGGAGGCCCGGTGCTTTCTCTGCCGCGTGCCGGGACATGTCCGGAGGGACTGTCCCCTGGCCCGGCCTGGAGGAGCGTCCGGGACCCCCGGGGCCCGGGAGAGTGCCGGCCCTGTCATCGCCGGCGACCCTGGCGGTTCGGCCACTGCTGCTGCCGCCGTCCCTCCTCCTTCTGCCGCTTTCCCCGCTCTGGCCGCGGAGACGGCCGAGCGGGCGGGCCTTGCCGTCGCCGACCCTGGATCGGCGGGGCGTGTGGAGGTAGGGGCGGGGCAGCTTCCACCGGCCGCGGGGTCGGGCCCGCCCCAGGGGGAGGGTTCGCCCTTGCCCTCTGGCCCTTCGCCCCTGCCACCCCGAGCCCCGAACTTACTGCCCTTGCCCTCTGGCCCCGTCCCTGCTGACCGGCCCTCCACCTCCTCTTCCACCACAGAGGGCTGGGTGACCGTCCGGGGAAAGCGCAGCGCCCGAGGGTCGCGGGCTCTCTCCCTCCCCTCTGATGAGGAGGGAGAGCAGACCCCCCGAAAGATATTGCGGGGGGCCGACGTTGCTAGTGCTTCCATCGCGCCCCCGGACGGTACCCAGCAGGAGGCGCTGGCCATGGAAACTGTGGACGCCGTGGCAGCGGCTGGGGAAACTCCTGTCCCTATCGTTGAGCCCGCACCTGAGGAGGCTTCGGTAGCGGTTCTCCCGGCCCCTGCTCCAACCGAGTCCCCCGCCGCCGCCGATGTTGCCAAGGCGGCCTTTGTCTCCGTGACTAGCGGGGAGGTCGCCGGGGCCGAGGGGACCGCTTTCGCCTCCTTCTTTGATGAGATTGAGGCCCTGGGTTTGACCCCAGTTACCCAGGGGGAGGACAACCTTCCACCAGCGGGCCCCGATCCGAGCGCTGACTCAGTCCCGGGCCCCCCTCCTGCTCCCGGTCCTGTTGCCCCCGATTTAGTTTTGGGGGAACCCTTGGCCCTACCTGCCAGCCCGGCCGCGCCTGCCATCTCGTGCGCAGCCGCCGAGCCCCTTGGGGTGACGGCTGTTGCTGAGCAGCCGGTTTCTACCCCCGATCCCGCCCTTTCCACACTTCCTGCCCCTGAGGCTTCCCCAGTTCCTGCTGCCTCCGTCCCCTTGGATGCAGACCCTAGCCAGGGGGAGCCGCACTCTAGCGGTTTGGCAGCAGGGGATGGGGAGCTTGTTTCTGTCCTTGATCTTGTTCCCTCTCCTGCTGTCCCCGAGGTGTCTCTTCCTGCCACCTCTGGGTTCACCGCCGCCCCCGGGGTTGTCGCATTTTCGTTGCCTGCTGACGACCCTCGGGGGACGGCTTTCGTGTCTCCCCTTCCCGCCACTCTTGGGGCTGTGTTGTTCCCTCAGCCGCCCTCCCCTTTGCCGGGGACAGAGACGGGCGGCCCGGCGCAGCGGCGCCGGAGCTCGGCCCCTTGTTTGTCCGAGGGCCGCGAGGACCCTTCGGGGGCCCTGCCGGAGGATGGCAGCGGCTTGGCCGCTGCCTCCCCCTCCGCGCTGCGGGATGAGCTGCGCCTCTTTCTCTCGGATACCCGTGGTTCCCAGGGTAGGGTGCAGCTCGCCCTTCGGCGCTGGGGGGACTTCCATCTCGTCCTCCAGGCTCTGGAGGCACTTTTGGGGGAGGGGCGGGGGTCCGATCGGCGAGACTTCGCGGCCTACCGGCGGGCCCGCAGGTTCCGCGACTCCTTGTTGACCTACGGAGTCGAAAATGGGATCTTGCGGGGCCCGCTGGAGGCTGTCGATCCCTCTGCCTGTGAGGATTTGCCCCAACCCTCGATATGACAGTCACCACCTTTGCATCGTTGAACGCCCGGGGCTGTAGGGTGGGTCTCCGCAGGTGCCAGGTGCTCTCCTTCCTTCGGGAGGGGGGTACTCTGTGATTTTCCTGCAGGAGACCCACACGGCTCCGGCCCTCGAGGCTCGCTGGCGGCTGGAGTGGGGAGACGGGGTTTATTTTAGCCACCTCAGCGCCCACTCGGCTGGGGTGGCCACCCTGTTCTCCCCGGGGCTGCGGCCTGAGGTGCTAGGGGTTGCCGAGGTAGTGCCAGGCCGCCTACTGCACGTCCGGGCCCGTGTGGAAGGGCTGGTTTTAAATTTGGTCAACGTTTATGCCCCGAACAAGGGCCCGGACCGTGTGCCTTTCTTTCAGAGGGCGGCGGCCTTCCTCCGCACTCTGGATCCTTGCGAGTGCCTGGTCCTGGGCGGGGACTTTAACACCACCCTCGAGGACCAGGACCGCTCCGGGATTGAGTCTTCCCAAGCGGCCGCGGGCGTCCTCAGGGAGATCGTAGACCATCACTCCCTGGTGGACGTCTGGCGCGAGCACCACCCGGACGACGATACCACCTTTACCTACGTCCGGGTGGAGGACGACCGGTCGCACCACTCCCGGTTGGACAGGATTTATTTGTCCCGCTTTCATCTGGCGCAGGCCCATGCCTCCAGCGTCCGGCCAGCCCCGTTCTCGGATCACCATTTGGTGTCCGTGACGGCCTCTCTCAGTTCTGAGCGGCCAGGGCCGGCCTATTGGCATTTTAATAATAGTTTGCTGGAGGACGTGGACTTCGTGGCTACCTTCCGGGAGTTCTGGCTGACCTGGCGGGAGCAGCAGCGCGCCTTTCCCTCGGTGCGGCGGTGGTGGGATGTGGGGAAGGTCCACGCACGGCTCTTCTGCCGGAACTACGCCCGGGGCGCCAGCCGGCGGAGGAGTGCGCTGATGGGGCAGTTGGAGCGGGAGGTCTTGGAGCTGGACAGGCGTCTGGCCGCCAGCCCCGAGGATCCACCCCTCTGTGAGGCGTACCGGGAGAAGCGGGAGGAGCTCCGGGCCCTGGAAGACCACCGGGCCCGGGGCGCGTTCGTTCGATCCCGCATCCGTCTCCTTCGGGAGATGGATCGCGGCTCCCGCTTCTTCTATGCCCTGGAGAAAAGGAGGGGGGCCAAAAAGCACGTCACCTGCCTCCTGGCGGAGGACGGCTCCCCCCTCACGGATCCGGAGGAGATGCGTGGAAGGGCCAGGGCCTTCTATGCTGCTCTTTTTTCCCCGGATCCGACCGACGCCGAGGCCCGCAGGGTGCTCTGGACCGGGCTCCCGACGGTCAGCGAGGGCGACCGGGACCGGCTGGAGTTGCCTCTCTCCTTGGCCGAGTTCTCGGAAGCCCTCCGGCTCATGCCTACCAACAAATCGCCGGGCATGGACGGGCTGACCGTGGAGTTCTACCGCGTGTTCTGGGATGTCCTCGGCCCAGACCTCGTCACCGTCTGGGCTGAGTCCTTGCTAAGCGGGGTCCTCCCTCTCTCGTGCCGGCGAGCCGTGCTCGCCCTGTTGCCGAAGAAAGGGGACCTTCGCGATTTACGGAATTGGCGTCCCCTCTCGCTCCTCAGCACGGACTATAAGGTCGTAGCGAAGGCTATCTCGCTGCGACTGGGGTCCGTGCTGGCGGCCGTGGTCCATCCCGACCAGACCTACACCGTCCCGGGCCGGAGCATCTTTAATAACCTATACCTGGTCCGTGACCTTTTAGAGCTAGGGCGTAGGGATGGTCTGTCGTTCGCCCTCCTGTCCCTGGACCAGGAGAAGGCGTTCGACAGGATGGACCACGGGTATCTCCTGGGCACCCTGCGGGCTTTCGGCTTCGGGCCCCAGTTTGTAGGCTTTCTCCGGGTGCTGTACGCTGAAGCGGAGTGTTTGGTCCGGCTCAACTGGGCCCTGACCGAGCCGGTCAGCTTCGGGCGGGGAGTGCGTCAAGGGTGCCCCCTCTCGGGCCAGCTGTACGCTCTAGCGATCGAGCCCTTCCTCTGCCTCCTCCGTCGGAGGATGGCGGGGTTGGTGCTTCGGGAGCCGGAGATGCGGCTGGTCCTGTCGGCGTATGCCGACGACGTGCTCCTCGTGGTCCAGGACCCAGAAGATCTGGTGCGGGTGGAGGCCTGCCAAGCCGTTTATTCGGCGGCCTCCTCCGCCCGGGTTAACTGGGTCAAGAGCTCAGGCCTGGTGGTCGGGGACGGGTGGCAGGCCAGCTCCCTCCCGCCCGCGCTTCAAGCCATCCGGTGGAGCGCGGGTCCGCTGCTCTATCTTGGCGTTTATCTTTCCGCCACGCATCCTTCTCCGTCGGAGAACTGGCAGGATTTAGTGGCCAGAGTGAGTGGGCGGTTGCGGAAATGGACTGGACTGCTCCGGTGTCTCTCCCTGCGTGGGAGAGCGCTGGTGCTGAACCAGCTCATTCTTTCCATGCTCTGGCACCGCCTCAACACCCTGAGCCCGGACCCGGAGATCCTGGCCAGGCTCCAGAGGATGGCCCTGGAGTTTTTCTGGCCGGGACTGCACTGGGTCGCTGCAGGGGTTCTGAGTCTCCCCCTGGAGGAGGGGGGACAGGACCTGGTCTGCCTTCGTAGCCAGGTCCATGTTTTCCGCCTCCAGGCCCTGCAGCGGCTCCTTTATGGTGCAGGTAGTCCGGCATGGAGCACGTTAGCGCATGCCTTCCTCCGCCGCCTCCGAGGACTCCGATACGACCGGCAGCTCTTTTTCCTTCACCCGAGAAGTCTTCCGCGAGACCTCTCGGAGCTGCCGGTCTTCTACCAGGACCTTCTCCGGACCTGGAAGCTTTTTTCAGCGACCAGGTCCACTGTGGCCACCGAGGGCGCGGATCTCCTCGCGGAGCCCCTGCTGCACAATCCCGATCTCCGTGTGCAGGTGGCGGAGTCTCCCTCGGTGAGACGGAGGTTGGTCCTGGCGGAAACCACCAGGGTCGGAGACCTCCTGGACTACGCCAGAGGGGACTGGGTGGATCCCCGCGCGCTTGGTCGGCGCATGGGGCTCTCCACCCTTACAACCCCTCTGCGTGTACTCCGGGAGGTGGGCGCTGCATTGTCTCCTCCCTCTCTTGAATTCCTGTGGAGGGCCCTACGGGAGGGCGTTCCCCGCCCACCCCTCACCCCAGGCCCTCCGGATCTTTTTATTGGGCCCCTGTTCCGCGAGCCCCCCCGGCTCCCCCGATCCCATAACCCGAACCGGCTGCACGCTTTGCAGCCGGTCCGGTTTCGAACCGCGCCTAGAGACCACCTGTACACGCTCGTGCTCCACACGTTACATTTTCTTACCCTCGTGTCCCGCCCCGATACCAAATGGCGGGACTATCTACTACCTGTGGAGGGTGAGAATCCCCGGTGGGCCAGTCTTTATTCCACCCTGGTTCCACGGCCCGCTGGGGACATTGGATGGCGGCTCCTTCACGGAGCCGTGAGCACGGGCGTGTACTTAGCGCGGTTCACCCCCATTCCCGAGGCCTGCCCATTTTGCGGCCTACGGGAGACCCTGGCGCACGCATACCTCGAGTGCGCCAGGCTGCAGCCCCTGTTTCGGCTCCTCCAGAACCTCTTGTTGAGGTTCTGGCTGCACTTTTCCCCGCACCTGTTTATTTATGCACACCCTATCCGTGGCCCCACGAAGTCGCGGGACCTCCTCGTCAACCTCTTCCTGGCCCTAGCTAAACTCACCATCTATAATACCAGGGAGGCGATGTTGAACGAGGGGGTGCTCTGCGACTGTGGGGCCTACTTCCGTAATTTTTTGGTTTCACGTCTCCGGGCGGAGTTCCACTGGGCAGCATCCGCTGGCTCCCTTACCACCTTTGAGGAGCAGTGGGCGCTGTCCGGGGTTCTTTGCTCGGTGTCCCCATTTGGTTCCCTGATTTTGAACCTTTAACCGTCACCTCACTTCCTGTTTTTTTTTATTAGTTGTCCCAAGGAATTACTTGGTTTCTGGGTCCAGTGGTCCCTCCCGCTAGGCTGGGGGAGGGGCCTTTAGCAGTGGGCGGGTAAGCCCGCCCACTTCCCGGTCAACCAATATGAAGTCACTACAAGCACCCACCAATTTTTCACCGTGGGTGCTCCAGCCCCAGAGCACCCACGGAGATGGCGCCTATGGTAACACCGACAGACCCTGGCTGTCGGCGGGGGGGATCGAACCTGGGAACTCAGTGCATGAGCCTCTACTACATGAGCTAAAAGCCATATAGCTATTAGCTAAGGCTGTAGAGCAGATTCATTAATCTCTCTCTAAGTGGTCTCGGTGCCACTAGATGGGACAGAACACCACACCCAGAAGGTGTGTGGGTTACACTAACACGGACTTTTTATCACGCCTGGGGAAAAGCAATGACACCAACCCTGAAAACCAGGAGCTGAACTTGAGTGGGGACTGTCTAGTGCAGTGGCACCAGAACAGGGTGGGCCGGAGGGCCATGGCCCACTGACTTTTCGCCATGGCAACCCCACCCCCTTCCACTCCTCTTTCCCCCCCATGTCCCCAGCCCGCCTCCTGGACTCCCTGCCCAGGGCAGATGGAGGGTCCGTGCCACAGCTTCTTACAGCTGCCCGCGCGGCTCTTACCATGGCTGAGCTGCAGCTCTGCCCCCTGGATGGAGCCAGGTAGGGGTAAGAGCAGTGCCGCGTGAGCAGCTGTGGGGAGCCCGGGTCCCTCCACCTGCGACACTGGCAGCGGACTGCTTTTGGCCCCTGGGTGGGTGGGGGGGCTGGGTTCCCCAGCCCTGCGTCAGCTTGGCTGGGGCCAGGGCTTCTGGGGGAAGAGAAGGGGAGGAGCCTCCAGGGGAAGAGGGGGGGTGGGGCCTCGGGGGGGCCCTGGCCCCCCACTTTTGGGAAGGCTCTGCCGCCCTTGTAGTGAGGTGGAGTGACCTACTGGAATTCAATAGGAGCCAGAGTGGGAGGAGTCACTTTGTGATCCCTGGTGGGCGGAGCCAGGTCGGGCTTGCCCCTCCCACCGGAAGCCAAGGGGCAGGACAGGAAGTATAAAAGAGAGCCTCTAACCCAGTTGAGTTTGAGCCAGGGAAGGGAGCAGGCATTTCCAGGCTGCTGTGCTCTGCAGCATCCTGAAACTGTCTGCTCCCTTCCCTGGCTCAGACTGACCAGTGCTGAATCCATGATCCACCATGCCCTGCCCCTAGAAGAGACTGACCAAGGTGAAGAGCTGCCAGGTCTGCTGCTTGCTGCATATCCTGAGGAGACAGAGGATGCCTGTGGAGTGCAGGTACCCAATAAGGGGATTGTAGGAAGTGGCCCTAGGAAACCAGACTTCAGTCCAGTTGGATTGTTGCTTGAATCTATGTCTGTGTGTTTTGGGTGGATCACTGCTGACCCAATGGTGGAATACTCTGACACTGTTAGGGCCCTGGTCTGCAACCTGGTGGAGTAGGGGGGCCTGGGTCCCCCTACCCCTTTGTTGCCAACCCAACCCTGGGGTGGCAGTCTCCCCACCTTAGGCCAAAAGGCCTGTATTTGTCTGCCGTCTGCTAGAGCTAGGATGTCAGATTGTTTGTTGGCCCTGCCTTATAGCCAGCACTGTTGTTGGGGACCCCCCCTAGGCATAGCTACCAGGTAACTCGGGAGAGTGGAAGACCA
>NW_020664584.1:11625023-11642465 GCF_002925995.2 Terrapene triunguis
GCCAACGGACCCTTTGAAGTCCGCCTCGAGCCCCTCAGGCGGTGACACTGTAATCCTGGATAGGGGATGATGCCCAGAAATGTAGTGAGGTGGAGTGGCCTCCCACTGAGCTGGAGACGGAGGGACCACTGCTAACCCACTACACCTGCTCTGCCAAATCCCCTCCCTACCTGTGGTACTGAGGAGGCACAAGCAGCCTTTTCTATACTGAGAGAGGATGGTGCAAGAGTGTATACAGCACTAAACGCAACCATAACTGTCACTCTAAGATTAGATGGGCTTTTGAAGTCAATGGGAAATGATCCATTGGTAATGGTTCATATCGGTGCTAATCACAGTGTATTGTGGGGTATCTCGCAGATGGTGGATTACTTCAGGGAACTCAGAAGCATGCAGAAGATGAATACTGTCCAAGTGGTCATTGCTGAGATCCTTCCTGTCCCATGAGCAAATTAAGACAGATGGCAGAAGAGTATGGAAGTGAACTGCTGGCTAAGTAAATGGTGTAGGGTGGAGAGGTTTGGTTTTGTGGGACATTGGTCCACCTTCTGTGGGGTGAGGGGGCTGTATAGTTTGGATGTCCTATACCTCAGTAGAACAGGGACCAATCTTGGGGACAAGCTGGCTAGGGCAGTCAGGAGGGCATTAAACTAATAACAAAAGGGGAGGGTAAAAAGAGGGAAAAGATGGGCACTCAGCACAAAATTGATGTTGAGAACAAAATTAATCAAGGAACAAAAGGATATGAAGAGAAGAAATTCTTGAATTGCTTGTACACTAGTGCTGGGAGCCTGGGTAACAAACAAGAGGAACTGAAGTGCTCATTTATGAACATAAATTTGTTTTAGTTGGTGTTGCTGTAACCTGGTGGAAATTGTCAGGGATGAGCACCTGGACTAGCTGGTTCAGTCTCCAAGGAGACTAATGAGCCCAAATGGGCTATAGCAAAACTGCCTGACCTGCTTGGTTGGTTGAAGGGAGTCAGCAGATGTGCTCTTAAGCCCAGCTACACTAGCAGGTTGCCAGCTGCCCAACACTTATACCCGCAGCTGTGATTGCTCCTGTACCTGCCTTGTTCCCCACCTTGCTCCTGCCCTTGGCCCTGGCCCTTAGTGTAAGAATCCAGGGGCCTAGAGCCTGGATGTGAGGGAGGTGCTGCTTCCTCATTGCCACCAGGAGCCAAGGCAGGATTGCCACCAAGGGCAAATGAAAGGCTAAGCTCTGAAGGAAGTCCCTCTGTAAGGGGCATAAGTGCTAGCCCTTTGTGATTGATTAGCTGTCATTCCTCATATAAACCAGGACCCCATTTCTGGGTGTTCTGAGCAATACAGACCTTTGGTGTGCTTCTGCCTTAAACCCTGCTCACTGCAACTCACCGTGATCCCAGACTACCAGCTTTCCACTTAGGCTCAGCTCTCGACCTTGGCTCACTGTCTTTGGTGTAAGACTATTGCTGACCCAGATGAAAGACTCTGGCCCAGACTGACCCCAATTCTCACCTCAGGCTCTGTTTGGTAATGGACTCTGATTTTGAAGTTTTGAGCTGGCCTAGTTCCAGACTGATCTCTGACCTTTGGCCCCAATACTGAGCAACTTACAAAGTTGCCAAAGGCCACCCACAACCCAGCCCTGACACTTGGCTCTAACTCCTGATTCCTGACTGACACTCTACTCTGATTCCTGGTTTCTAGCTCTGATGCTCAGAGCTGTTCCTGGCCTCTGATGCTGGCTCTGACCACTAGGACGGACTGCCAGGGCCGCCCAGAGGATTCAGGGGGCCTGGGGCAAAGCAATTTTGGGGACCCCTTCCGTAAAAATAAAGTTGCAATACCATAGAATACTATATTCTCGTGGGGGCCCCTGTGGGGTCCGGGGCCTGGGGCAAATTGCCCCACTTGCCCCTCCCCCGGGCGGCCCTGCGGACTGCTCTGTGCTGTGACCAGTAGGCATGGCCATCCACATCCTCATCTTGAAGGGATGATTCCCGTGATTGGAATGTTAAAATCAATAGTCATAATCAATTTGGGAAAGGTGGAGGAGCAGTGGCACTCTGTCAAAAATTCCCTTCTTTCTTAGTTTTCCAAGACTGAGGTTTTCTTTTCAGTTTCAAGTTGTTTCATTGTTTTCTCGTTAACTTTAATGGCCCATCACTTGTCTTCTCCTGAGTTGGACAATATAGGTGGTTGGCGCCAGTCTTGGCTGTTTGGGGAGGCAACCCCTCCCTGTCTGTCTGACCACCGCCTTGTTGTGAGGTGCAGCTGATTGTTTAAGCACAAATGATGAGCACATTTTTGTATCTACACAAATACATGCATTCTTAACCACAGTCTGTATAAATATCTCATAATGACCATCAAGTTTAGAACATTACAAGCTTTCATAAAAGACCTTGCCTGACATTTTTATACAGTAACATTATATACAAGCAGTTGATTCAGTTTATTCTTTGGGGGTTCAGACCCCCTGTTTTCCCCTGGGGGTGTCTGGAACCTGACTGTCACCCTGATTGATATCCATTACTATCAACTTCCCCTTTCTTCCATTTATTATAGATTTTTTTTTCCCTTTTTTTTTTTTTAGCTGCTTTCACTTTTCTAAACCAAGTCATTTTTTTAACCGTCACAGCCTTCTTCCTCAATTGTGGCTTTTTGAACTTCTAGTGAGATGTTCTTAAATGGTTCCCTATTATCATACACCCTTTTCTGATAAAACTCTTTCCCCCAGTTGATTTGGCTCGTAATTGTTTTCAGCTTAGTGAAATTGGCCCTATTAAAGCACCAAGTGTATATATAGCACTGGTCTGGACTTTATTCTGCTTGCACTTTATAAATGTTATCAAGTAAAAATCACTTACCCCTAAGCTACCATTGATTTTTTTTAGATCTGTGATCAGTTCCTCTTTGTCTGTTAGGACAAGGTGTAATAAAGAATTCCCCCATGTTAGCTGCAATGCTTTTTGAATTAGGAAATTGTCATCTATAATGTTTAGATATTGCTAGGATGTTTTAGTACTGATAGCCTGAGACCTCCAGCGTGTGTCACTCAGATTGAAGTTCCCCATGATCCTGCAGCTTTTTTCCCTACACATTGCTCCTTATGTATCTATGTGCAATCATCCTGTTCCTCGCTGTGATTTCGGGTCTGTAGCAGATACCAACTAATACCCCATCTTGTGCTTTATCAGATAGGACTTTGATCCAGAAGCATTCAAGATAATTTTCTTCCAACTTATCAGTGACTTGGAAATAGATAATGCCATTTTTAACATGGAGGGCCACTCCCCTACCCTCCTGCTCACTCAATCCTTCCTAAATAGCTTATAACCATTGATTTTAACATTCCAATAGTGCAAATCATCCAACTAATTTTCAGTAATATCAACTAGATCATACTTATGCTCATAAATGAGCAAATCCAATTCCTCTTGTTTGTTACTCAGGCTCCTCGTATTGGTGCATCGGCAATTCAATAATTTTTTTTTTCTTCATGTCCTTTGGTTCCTTGATTTTGTTCTCAACATGTTGATTTTTGTGCTCATATCTTCCCTCTTTTGTTATTAGTTTAACTCCCTCCTGACTACTTTAGCCATCCTGTTCCTGAGAAGATTGGTCCCTATTCTACTGAGGTGGAGGCCATCCAAACTACACAGCCCCCTTTCTCCATTGAAGGTGGACAGATGTTCCACACAACCCAAACCCTCATCCACTTACCTAGCCAGTGGTTCACTTCCAGAATCTTCTATCTTCCTTTGGTTGTGGGACAGGAAGGATCTCAGAGAAGATCACTTGGACATTCTTCCCCAGTATACTTCAAAGTTCCCTGACCTCATCTACTATCTGCAAGATATGCTGTGATGCAGTGCCATTAGCGTCGATACGAAACATCACCAGTGGATCTTTTCCCATTGACTTCAGAAGCCCATCCAGTCTTAGAGTGACATCTTGTGTCTTGCCTCTGGGAAGCCAGCACATTGTCCCAGGTCTAAATTAGTAGTTATCACTCAAGAAAGATCTTGGAGTCATTGTGGATAGTTTTCTGAAAACATTCACTCAATGTGCAGCAAACAAAATGTTGGGAATCATTAAGAAAGGGATAGATAATAAGACAGAAAATATCATATTGCCTCTATATAAATCCATGGTATGCCCATATTTTGAATACAGCATGCATATGTGATCGCCCCATCTCAAAAAAGATATATTGGAAAAGGTGCAGAAAAGGGCAACAACAATTAGGGGTATGGAACTGCTGCCCTATGGGGAGAGATTAAAAAGACTGGGACTTTTCAGCTTGGAAAAGAGACGACTAAGGGGGGATATGATTGAGGTCTATAAAATCATACTGGTGTGGAGAAAGTAAATAAGGCAGTGTTATTTACTTCTCCTCATAACACAACAGCTAGGGGTCACCAAATGAAAATAATAGGCAGCAGGTTTAAAACAAACACAAGGAAGTATTTCTTCACACAACGCACAGTCAGTCTGTGGAACTCTTTGTCAGAGGATGTTGTGAAGACCAAGACTATAACAGGGTTCAAAAAAGAACTAGATAAATTCATGGAGGATAGGTCCATCAATGGTTATTAGCCAGGATGGGCAGGGATAGTGTCCCTAGCCTCTGTTTGCCAGAAGCTGTCAATGGGTAACAGTGGGTGGATCACTTGATGATTACCTGTTCTGTTAATTCCCTCTGGGGCACCTGGCATTGGCCACTGTCGGAAGACAGGATACTGGGATAGATGGACCTTTGGTCTGACAGAGTGTGACATTCCCCTGTGTTATCTGGACCGATGATCTGCTAGGTCACTCCAATACTTGACTCTGGGAGCCAGCCTTACCCTGCTCTGCTGTGAGAACCCCCACTCATGGGCTATTCACGCACAGCCTCTGGCATGTAAACTGCTTGGATTGTGCAACCAAATGACACTAGCCAATATCTCTGGTCCCAGATGCAATCCTAGGAACCTATGTCTTGCAGTGTCCAGTTATGCCCACTGGACGCTGCAAACTTATGAGTTCATCAATTTAACAAAGAAATTGATATGTACCAGGCTTGTTATCCCAAGGGGAATCTCTGACACGCTTCAAACCAAACACACTGCTTCAGGTAGAATAAACAAACAGATTTATTAACTATAAAGATATAATCACTTAGAATCTAAGTCTAAGCACAAGAAGTCAGATTTGGTCAAACGAAATAAAAGCAAAACGCATTCTAAGCTGATCTTAACACTTTCAGTGCCCTTACAAACTTAGATACTTCTCACCACAGGCTGGCTGGTTGCTCTTCAGCCAGGCTCTCCCCTTTGATCAGCGCTTCAGTTGCTCGGTGTGGTGGCTGTAGATGTAGGTGGAAGAGAGAGGAAGAGCATGGCAAACGTCTCTCTCTTTTATCATGTTCTTTCTTCCCTCTTGGCTTTGACCCCCTCCCCCTTCAGACTCAGGTGAGCATTACCTCATCGCAGTCCCAAACTGACCAGAGGAAGGGGGGTGACTCACTCGAGAGTCCAAAAGATACTTTTGTTGCTGCCTAGGCCAGTGTTCTTTGTTCCTGTGAGGCTGGGCTGAGTTTGTCCCATACATGCCCTGATGAGGTGTGAACCTCCTCTCTGTTCTTGGAGAGTTTTTGCCTGGGCTTATTTTAAGCCATGAAGACACATTTTCAGCCTCATATCTATATATATGAAATTGCAACCTATAACATTACTATAACGTTACTGTAACAACAATTACTATAGCATCACTATAACAACAATGCTCAGTGCATCATGAGCCTTCCAAAGACACCTGACATGACAAACTTTGCATTGGATACCACACAATCATATTATAAGGATGAACATGGGAGTACGGGGTGTTCCCACGAGGTACAAAACGTCACACCCAGTATGACCGTTCTTATGTTCCATTGTCTGCCTGTCCCTTGCAGAATGTTCTTTCAGTTCTTCTGAGTATTGAATCTCAAACAAGCATAGTCTGTATTCTTTGGATGGTAGGAGAACTCTGCGGGGAAGCTTGATTTTTTTTTTACAGATCGGGCTGAGCTTCCATCCACGTATGTGTCCTGTATATCCCTCTGTTTTCTTGAACCTGCTGGTTCTTGAGAGGTATCTTCCACGGTTTCCACACTGAGGACATGGTATCGATTTGAAACTTCTAGCTATGTGGAATTCTTCCCGGTCCTCTTCCATCTGGTTGCCGTTGCCTGCTTCTCCTCATTTGTCTCCAACCATGTAGAAACCCATCTTGACTTCTTGCCTTTGGTGGTTATGAACTGCCAGGCCACCTCTCTGACTTGCTTTCTCTCTGTTCCCATGACCAACTCCATTCTTCTTTGAACCTAGGGTACTGGTGTTTCCAAACCTGGCTGTCTAGGAACTCTTCAGCTTCTGTGATTCTCAGTAGCATCTCTACATGCCCTTCCAGTTCAAGGATCTTCTCTAGCACAGCCAGCAATTTGCACTTCATGCACAGGAAATCCTTTCTGGCTTCAGACAGGAAAGAGAACATGGCACATCTATTGCAGGTCACCACCACTGTTCTATCACTGGGCATCTGGATATCATACATAGTATTGAACCTGAAAGGAAAACCATTCTCACTCACTCCCTCTCTCAACTCCCTCTGACACTCTCCTGTTTAGCTGCCTCTGTTCACAGCTCTCGAGTTCACCTTGCAAGTAACTTTTTTTTTTTTTTTTTACCAAGTCTGCCTTACTTAGCTCCTCTCAGCTCTGCCCCTCACCACCAGGGAGTGATTAACCACTCAGACGTCAAACACCTGGGGTGATCATAGCTCCAAGGGTTAGAGCCTCATGGCCTTGAGCAAGGCACTGATCAAAGCTCCAAGGTTGTCAGCAATCAGGGCTTGCAGCAGAACCAGTCTCCAGGCAGCCTCATCACTACAGCTGGCCTGCAGTGTGTTGCCCGGTTGGCCACACCAGTTGATTGGCTGAAGGGACCAACAGGCCAGCTCTTAAGCCAGCAGCAGCAGCTCGCTGGCTGCTCAGTGCTCATGTCCACCATGATGACTGCTCCTGTGTTTAGAGGAATTCATTCAAGCTATTTTCATTATTTTTGATGACCCCAACCAGAGGCACTGGAACAGGGGGACCAAAGGGCCATGGCCCTCCCACTTTTCACCACAGGCCCAGCCCCCTGCCCCTCCTCTTCCCCCAAGGCCCCACCCCTCTGGCCGGGCTGGAAGCTGGAGCCCGGCCCGGGTAAGAGCCACCCAGGCAGCTGTGAGGAGCCACAGACCCTCCACCTACCCTGGGTGGGTGAATGCCTGAGAGCAGCCCCCAGTCCATGTCATCCCTGCCCAGGGCAGATGGAGGGTCTGCAGCTCCACACAGCTGCCCAGTTGTTGCTCTTCAGCCCCCGAGTCCACCCCCATTCCAGCCAGGCAGGAAGCTGGAGCCGGGTCAGGGTAAGTGCCGTGTGCGAAGCTGTGGGAAGCTGCAGACCCTCCCCCTGCCATGGGCAGAGGGTCTGGGGGGGGTGAGGACATGGGCTAGGGGCTGCTCTCTGGGGCCTCTCCACCCCAGGCAGATGTGGGGGTCCATATTCCCTGGCCTGGCTATGACTTCTGGCTTGGCTGGGGGGGCGGGGCCTCAGGGGGAATAGGATGGGCAGGGGCAGGGCCATGGAGGGGGCAGGACCTCGTGGCCCCCCCACTTTTAGGAAGAATCCGTTGCCACGACCCCAACCATATGTGAACCACTGAGACAACCCTTCAGGCCTTACAGCAGGGACACTGGCCCATTCCCACATATGCTGCTGAATTTTTTTGTTTGGCTTCTGACAACGGATGGAGTGAGGCGGGAGAGTGCTACCATTTCCACCTGCCGTTAAACAAGGATATAAAGGACAAGATGGAGCCTCCACCCAGTCTAACATTCTGATTGACTTGTACATTAGAATCGACGATTGCTTCATGTAGCTTCGTCGTGAGAGTACCAGAATTCTCCGAAGGTCTCTAGCCACCCTGCCCATGACACACCAAACACACAGGTCTGCCCTGGCAGAAGAGCCCTTGCAAGCCAACCAGGTTTGCTCGCACCTCTCCGACTTGGAGAAGAACTGACACTTTATGTTAGGCTTGTGTTTAGGTTGTGGGGAACCCTGCCATCTTGCCTTGACATATCCAGCAAAGACTTGGGTGGAACTGGGGCTGGGAAACACCAGGTCTCCAGCCCCAAGGAGCAGGTCTGGGCAGAGCTGGTCTTCTACCCCCTCCTGCATTTCCTAGCACCCACAGGCCACAATTAGCAAAGCAGGGCCCCCATTTCAGTTTCTTTTGTAACTCCAAATACTTCTATTGATTCGACTACAGTAAGCTCTGAGATTCACATAGAGGCTCTAGTCAACGTGGTGGCATCAGGTAACTTTATTGATTTGAACTTAGTTAAGGCCCATGTGGTTCCCACCATATGCAAAGACTCTCCAGTTGTAGTCAAGACTAATGATTGGTCTCTTCTCTCTCTTCAGGACCAATAACCCACCAGACCTTGCCAGTAACAGTTATCACCCCCTGGGGGAATCAGGAAACCCTCTAATTAGGATGATGGGAGTATGGGAGCCCCAGATTAATCCACTGAATGCCCTTTCTTACACTCATGACCCTCATATTTGTTGGCAGAAGGGGAACTGATGGGGGGGAGGGTGTTGGCTGCCTGCTCCGGGCCAGCAGTATCAACTAATGGTGATACTCTGGGGAGGTAACACCTAATGGTGAGTGTCCAAGGATTAGTTTTCCTGGCAGTTATGGCTCAGGGTAGTGTCACCCACTGTCAAGAGTCCGAAGACTTCCTTGCCTAGCAGCAACAGCTCAGGGTAGTTTTGCTCACTGGCGAGTGAGGGGAGTTAGGGGAACCCGGGCCCACCCTACTCCACTGGGTTCTGACCCAGGGCCCTTCGAGCCAGTAGCCCATGTACAGGGCCTAGGGCCTGATACCCCTGAACACACTCCCTGGGTCATTTCCTACCATTGTTCCAGTTCCTCTGGCGGTGTCTTGGGCTAGTCTTGGGGTCTCTTCTATGTTTCCTGCTGATCTGTCTCTTGAGTCTCCTTCGCTGAGAATGGCAAGTCATCAGCTTCAGCTCCCATGATTGACAGGCTTCCAGCAGCTTGGCTATGAGTCTCGGTCCTGGCAGTGTGGAGCCCTGGTGACTTCCCGGCAGCAGGCTGCAGCTCTCCTCCACTGTCAGCCCAGGTTGAGCTTAGTCACTCCCTTTTAAATGCTCCCTCCCCTAGGAGCATGCCCAACAGAGGCAAGGGGGTGTGTCCCCTTGGGCCCAAAGCAGCTTTTTAACCCTCTCCACACCAGTGCAGCATTGGTACACCCAGTCACAGTACTCTACACTCTAGTTCCCAGCATTGCTGGCTATCCCACCTCCCAGGATCCAAGAACCAGACTGGTATGCTCTGAGGTTCACATTACCTTCTGGAAGACCCCAACCCTCAGGCAGCAAGACCACCAGTGCCCTCAGTGTCCCCTGGAGCTGCACCTGCCATGGCCAAGATCCCCCACAAATCCTGTGACTTTGCTGATGTTTTTGAAAAGGGGAAGGCAGACATCTTGGCCCACTTCAGACTTATGGTTGCCAGATCAATCTCCAATGTGAAGCAGAGGTCCCATTTGATCAGGTATACGCCCTCTCTGAACCTGAATTTTGGGTTCGCTGCATGTACTTGCAAGAGAAACTTCAGAAGAGTTTCATCCGCCCATCCATGTGCCCAGGGGGTGCTCTGATCATTTTTGTCAAGAAGAAGGATGTCTCTTTGCAGCCATGTATTGACTATCCGATGCCGAGCAAGCTGACCATATGAAACCACTCCCCGCTCCCCCTTAACAACAAGCTCCTAGACCAGATACGCACGTCTGACATTTTCATGAGGTTAGATCTGTGTGGGCCTATAACATGGTGCATATGCATGAGGGAGACAAGTGGAAGACTGCCTTTCATGCTCAATACAGCCACTATGGATGTCTAGTCATGCTATTCGGCCTATGCAATGCTCCAGCAAGTTTTCAACTCTTTATGAACAATATACTCTGAGATATGCAGGATCACTTTGTCATTATATACCTTGACAATATAATGATTTTTCTCTGAAGACCCAGCTCTTCACAACCAGTACATGCATAACATTCTCGAAAGACTACACCAGATTATCTATATGCCAAGCTGGAGAAATATGCATTGTACTGGACACCCTTGAATTTCCTGGATATATTATCTCACCCAAGGGACTGGTAACAGACTCCTGCAAGGTGACAGCTGTCATGGATTGGGTGGCACTGAAAGATGTCTGAAGAATCCAATGTTTCTTGGGTTTTGCTTATTTTTATAGACTATTTATCCCAGGATTCTCTGCTATGGCCAGTCCTCTCACCAGCCTCCCCTTGATGCAAAAGGGAGTCCAGTTTTCATGGTCTCCAGAAGCACAGGCTGCAGTTGATAATTTGAAACAGAGATGTGTCACAGCTCCCATCTTGATGCACCCAGACCCCACCAAATCATTTATGGTGAAGGCGAATGCTTCAAACCTCATGCTAGGGCAGACCTTTCCCAACCTGCTCCTCTCAATTATCAGCTTCACCCAGGCACTTTTTACTCATGAAACCTCAATTCCACTGAAATGAATTATGACATCCTGGACAAAGAACTGCTGTCCATCAAAGCAGTCTTTGAAGAATAGCGCCATCTTTTGGAGGGGGCAGGATCCTCCCAACAGCCAAAACCACCTTTTGTCCAGGGAAGGGGCACAGCAGACCAAGCTCCTGATCTAGATTAGTGTCCCGAGTGATGCTTTAGACATCATGGCAGCCCCATGGAAGGACCAGACCCTTTGAGAGGGTCTTACCCCCAGTGTTCACAACAGACTGCACAGCACATCGTCTCCCCTGGTTTGAGTTGTGCAATGAGTTGCTGTGCCAGGTGGAGAGACATCTTCAAACCAAGGATCTCCAATACCACCTCCTGGTGCCTAAACTCGCTCAATGGGAGCTCCTAGAGCTGGCCCACATTATACCAAGGTAAGGTTTAAATCCAAGAAACACTATTGGCCCAGTGTTTTTGGATGGGGATGGATGATGTCGTAGCAGACTTCTGCCTCTAATGTCCTGGCTGCCAAAGGGTCACCCCAAAAGGTAAGGGTCAAGCCGCTTTAATTCCCCACCCCTGACTGCAACTCCCTTTGAGACAGTGAGATTTGGTATAATTGGCCCCCTAGAAAAAAAGCACCTTAGGACATAGGTTCATCCTGGGACTAGTGGACTATACCACCCCATACCCCGAGGCTGTTCTTCTATGGGACACCACAGCTTCCAAGCTTGTGCAGGAACTAATCCAGCTATTTTCCTGGGCAGGTCTTCCCTCAGAGGTCCTCATTGACCAGGGAACTAATTTCATGTTCCAGCAGCTCTGGGCACTATTGAAAGTAAAGCCTGATCCACAGATGGGCTGGTGGAAAGGGCTGGAGGCGCTTGGGGAGGGAGAGCTGATAGGGGACCACCCGTGGGTGCTCAGCACCCACCATTTTTTCCCCATGCTTGCTCCAGCCCCGGAGCACCCAGGGAGTCGGCACCTCTGCCATGGGGTAAGGTAGGCTCTGGCACATTTTGTGTGATGGAAGGCAACCAGGTGTGGTTTCTGGGCAAACCCCTCCTTTCCATTTCAGGGTCCAAAAGTGGAAAAGTTAACATTTCAACGAGTCACTGGAAAAAAAAAATCATAGACATGTGGGTCCAGATGTGGGCAAGTTAAAAACAGGAACCTCCAAACACTAAAAAAAATCATAAATATCCAAGCCTGGCCTGGCTGTAGTAGTAGTATGATTTTATATTTGTATTTTATATAATTTAGAATGAAGGATAAAGAATAATAATGTAGACTATCAGGGTTGACAGGGACCTCTGGAGATCATCTAGTCCAACCCCCTGCTCAAAGCAGGACCAATCACCAACTATTTTTTTTGTCCCCAATCCCTACATGGTCCTCTCAAGGATTGAACTCACAACCCTGAGTTTAGCAGGCCAATGCGCAAACCACTGAGCTATCTCGCCCTCCCATGTAGCATGTATTAAATGTATTGGTGTATGATTTGATCATATCCTGCCAGACACCCTTTTTGAATAACAGAAAGGAATGGCCTAATGGGCCAATGGGTAGAGATACATCAGCCAGAATCTGTGTCTGGACTGGATTTCAAAGCAGTAACAGACCTTTGACGAACAACAAGGAGTCTGGTGGCACCTTAAAAGCTTATGCCCAAATAAATCTGTTAGTCTTTAAGGTGCCACCAGAGTCCTTGTTGTTTTTGTAGATACAGACTAACACGGCTACCCCCTGATACTTGAGACCTTTGAGGGTCACCAATTTGTTGTAGGTTTAGCATTTTAAAATAAGTTAAATAATGCCATGATTGTTTTCTTTTGCATTGCAACTTAATGTTCCTGTACAAAATGTTCTGTGTAAATTAATTCTGTTTTGTGTGTGAATGAGGAATGTGTGTGTTAAGAGATAAGTGTGAAGGCCATCGCTGAACCAGATGTACGAGGGAGGAACTGGAGACAGATGCAAGGCTGCCAGGAGGCTGCAACATGCCCCTATTGAAATGTCAGAGGAGGGCAGATTGACGACTCTAAAGATGAGACAGGCACCTATCAATGGGGACAAGATAGCGGTGTCAAAACCAGCATGGGATAACTCCCTGAGGAACTTGATGAAAGAACAAGATAAAGGATGAGAAGGACAATTTAAGAAAACAAGCACTCGTCAAACAACAATTGATTACAGCATGACGGTGCAAAACTCATTGGTCCCAATGAAAGAAAATCACTATATAAATAGGTTTCAGAGTAGCAGCCGTGTTAGTCTGTATCCGCAAAAAGAACAGGAGTACTTGTGGCACCTTAGAGACTAACAAATTTATTAGAGCATAAGCTTTCGTGGGCTACAACCCACTTCTTCGGATGCATATAGCTATATGCTATATAAAGCTTATGCTCTAATAAATTTGTTAGTCTCTAAGGTGCCACAAGTACTCCTGTTCTTTTTATATAAATAGGGTGTCTTGCCATGAAACTTTGGGTTCATCCTGCCAAGACTTCCTTGGAGCATCGTGTCGTGACTGATGGAACCCGGCTCCTCCCTACCCGTGATCAACCTAACTGACCACTAGATTGATCCGGACTCTGGACTGGTAACTATAACATCGACTGGCGGGACAGTGTGTGTGGTGTGATTGAATGAATGTGCTAACTGTTGTATCTTCAATAAATGCGGCGTATTGCCTTTTCCTCTGAAAAAGATCCCGTGTGCTTCTTATAAGCATAACAATGTGCCCTGTGTATCATAGGAGCCTGCAACAGGTGCCAACTATGTTACAGTCCGATCCTTGTGATGGAGGGCAAACCGTTGTATTTCCTTGGTTAAGTTTTTCCACGGTAGGGTCCAAAAGTGAGCTACAAACATAAAACCGTTCTGGCTGGGGAGGATTCTCCCAGTGCAACAATTGAGGAACACAGCTACAAGGCTGCCCTCTGTGGAAGCCCTTGCAAGCCCTATTGCAGGCATTGTACGAGGGGTGGGGACTAAGGGTGAGAGGGGGTGTCAAGGGCATGTAGCTGTAATTTAGACAGGCCCTAGGGCTGGCTGAATTATAGCAGGAACTGCTCCAGATCCTTGAGCAGCATGGGATCGGGAGGATGCAAGGATCGTGTACTGGTGTTTTCGTTCCCCTTCTCCTGGGCTAAAAATTCTGTGCTGCACCTCTTAGAAGCACAGCAAGACATCTCATCCCGTGTGTTTAATGCCACTTTAATAAAACAAAGCTGTTGGGTTGCGTTCCCAGTAATTTGTGAATGCATGTTGACTTATAACAATCAAAAATTGTACAGAATTTGTCACTGGTGAGATTTTACCTGAAAATGCGTAAAGAAAGCTCACCCTAAAACTTGGGCTCCAGTGTGGGGGCAAGAGGTGAGTTCAGAATGTGGCTGGACTATAAAACCCCACTTGTAATGTTTTGTTTATTTTGGATGGCGCTTGTGTGATATCCAGTGGTCAAACTGTGACGGTACCTCCCATAAGGCTTTATGGAAATATGTTTAGAATGTGTTTTATGCTACATATTCCATGTAACATATCTCCATAAAGGTTATGATCTACTGAATGTATTAATCCTATTTGTATGCATGTATCATTTTTGTATTCGAAGTTATGAATGTTATGAATGTTGGCTGTGTACTGGCTTGATTTCCAAATAACCTTAGTAGAGCATTTAGTCCAGGGGTAGGCAACCTATGGCACGCGTGCCAAAGGCGGCACATGAGCTGATTTTCAGTGGCACTCACACAGCCTGGGTCCTGGCCACCGGTCCGGGGGGCTCTGCATTTTAATTTAATTTTAAATGAAGCTTTTTAAACATTTAAAAAACCTTATTTACTTTACATACAACAATAGTTTAGTTATATATTATAGACTTATAGAAAGAGACCGTCTAAAAACGTTAAAATGTATTACTGGCACGCGAAACCTTAAATTAGAGTGAATAAATGAAGACTCGGGACACCACTTCTGAAAGGTTGCCGACCCCGATTTAGTCAGTTCCTGGAGAAAAGAATGTTGAAATTAAGTACCTAATCAAGAAACACTTAAAGGACAATGGATCTTGGAATGCTCCAATCCACATAAGAAGTCTCCTTGAGGACGTTCAAGGTAGCATGTAAACAATGGATGCTACCTGTAAAAACTGTGAGTCATGCATGGACATGTGACTTGCCCAGGTGACTCCAAAACTCCATCTTGGAGCTGGACTTTGCATAGGAATGAGGAGGGGGTCTCCACCCACAAGAGAAAGTCTATTTAAACCCCTGGGAGACCCCTCCATTTTGTCTTCAGCTGGCTAAAGAAAGAGCCTCTCCACCCCCCAGGATACTTGAAAGAAACAGGAACAAAGGACAGTGTGCAAGGGGTGTGAGTGATTGCTGGACCCAGGCTAAAAGGAGATTAGTCTGTAAAAGGGAGCATTCTGGAACTGGTGAGGATCTTATCTGTATTCAGTTAGACAGAACAAAGTAAGTCAGTTACTACTTGGAACCACTTAAATCCTACTTTCTGTATTTAATACAATCACTTTTTACTTATTAATTGACCCAGAGTATGTATTAATACCTGGGGGGAGCAAACAGCTGTGTATATCTCTCTCTCAGTGTTATAGAGGGTGAACAATTTATGAGTTTACCCTGCAGAAGCTTTATACAGGGTAAAATGGATTTATTTGGGTTTAGACCCCATTGGGAGTTGGGCATCTGAGTGTTAAAGACAAGAACACTTCTGTGAGCTGCTTTCAGGTAAACCTGCAGCTTTGCGGCAAGTAATTCAGACCCTGGGTCTTTGTTGGAGCAGACGGAAGTGTCTGGCTCAGCAAGACAGGGTGCTGGGGCCCCGAGCTGGCAGGGAAGGCAGGGGCAGAAGTAGTCTTGGCACATCAGGTGGCAGCTCCCAAGGGAGGTTCTGTGATCCAACCCGTCACAGTGGCATAGTCGAGCAGGATCTGTGCACAGCTGATTGCTTTGAGATATTGGTAGTGAGTTTTAAGTGTGGTGGCTGGAGAATAGACAAAGTGGTTACTGGTTTGTTATTTTCTGTTTGCTTATTTCGGGTAAGGGAAGCAGGGACAGAAAAGGAAGCAAAATAAAGTCTGAACACTGAGCTGAGTGCATCCCAGTTTCAGGCTAGGTCTACACTATCCGCCTGAATCGGCGGGTAGAAATCGACCTCTCGGGGATCGAATTATCGCGTCTCGTCAGGACGCGACAATCGATCCCCGAATCGACGCTCTTACTCCACCAGCGGAGGTGGGAGTAAGCGCCGTCGACGGGAAGCCGCGGAGGTCGATTTTGCCACCGTACTTACAGCGGGGTAAGTCGGCTGCGATACGTCGAATTCAGCTACGCTATTCGCGTAGCTGAATTTGCGTATCTTAAATCGACCCACCCCCCGTAGTGAAGACGTAGCCTCAGTGAACTGCAGCGGGAGTGTCTGGCTCAGCAAGACAGGGTGCTGGGGCCCCGAGCTGGCAGGGAAGGCAGGGGTAGAAGTAGTCTTGGCACATCAGGTGGCAGCTCCCAAGGGGGGTTCTGTGATGCCAACCCATCACACAAACTTCACACAAAACACACTTTTGGGGAAAGAGTTTCTGGAGAAGAATAGTGTGTATCCGAGCAGGATTAGAGACTGGTTTGTGTATACTTATTAGGTATTAAAGTATTAGTCAATACTTTTAATATTTAACAGTGAGAAAATATTGTTCTAACAGGTAGACACCACCTCCTGACGTGTTATGGCTGCGGTTTTCAAAGCTGCCCTATGGGTCTAGATGCCCAGTGGGAGTCCAAATCTTCTGAGGTGTCTTTGAAAACCTCACCTATGTTTTTAACATTGCAAGTGTTCCAGGGAGTGAGGAAGAAGGCGTAGAAACTAGGGCTCTCAAGCGATTAAAAAAAATAATTGTGATTAATCGCACTGTTAAATAATAATTAGAATACCATTTATTTAAATATTTTTGGATGTTTTCTACATTTTCAAATATATTGATTTCAATTACAACACAGAATACAAAGTGTACAGTGCTCACTTTCGATTTATTTATTTTTTACAAATATTTGCACTGTAAAAAACAAAAGAAATAGTATTTTTCAATTCAGCTAATACAAGTACTGTAGTGCAATCACTTTATCATGAAAGTTGAACTTACAAATGTAAAATTATATTAAAAAAACTGCATTCAAAAACAAAACAATGTAGGCTCTAAGTTTTATAAGTCTACTCAGTCCATTCACTCAAACAAGTTTGTTTACATTTGCTGCAGATAATGCTGCCCTCTTCTTGTTTACGTCACCTGAAAGTGAGAACAGGTGTTCACATGGCACTGCTGTAGCCGGCATCGCAAGGTATTTACATGCTAGATGTGCCAAAGATTCATATGTCCCTTCATGCTTCAACCACCGTTCCAGAGGACATGCATCCATGCTGATGACAGGTTCTGCTTGATAACGATCCAAAGTAGTGCAGACTGATGTATGTTCATTTTCATCATCTGAGTCAGATGCCACCTGCAGAAGGCTGATTTTCTTTTTTGGTGGTTTGGGTTCTGTAGTTTCCGCATCACAGTGTTGCTCATTTAAGACTTTTGAAAGCATGCTCCACACCTCATCCCTGTCAGATTTTGGAAGGTACTTCAGATTCTTAAAACTTGGTTCGAGTGCTGTAGCTATCTTTAGAAGTCTCACATTGGTACCTTCTTTGTGTTTTGTCAAATATGCAGTGAAAGTGTTCTTAAAACGAACAACATGTGGCTGGGTCATCATCTGAGACTGCTATAACCAGGGCCGGCTCTAGCTTTTTTGCTGCCCCAAGCAGCAAAAAAAAGC
>NW_020664584.1:11647465-11660995 GCF_002925995.2 Terrapene triunguis
CTTAGTTCGAACTACAAGGTACTTACCGTGGGTCCACACGCGGCAGGCAGGCTCCCCCGTCGACTCCGCTTACTCCTCTCGCGGAGCAGGAGTACCGGCATTGACGGCGAGCACTTCCAGGATCGATTTATCGCATCTAGACAAGACGTGATAAATCAATCCCAGAAGATCGATTGCTTACCACCGAACCCGGAGGTAAGTATAGACGTACCCTTAGATATAATCTTAGATTTTTGTAGATTAAGTTTTTTTTATTTGTCTGAACATTTCATTGTGGTATTTTTAATGTTGATTTATAAAATGTATGTTTTTAACTGCAGTAAGTTTCACTGGAGAATTTTTTTCAATGAAAAAAAAATCAAAACATTATCTGATTCCTCGTTTTCCGTGAGAATATATGCCCCATATTCTTGTCTTCTCTGTGAAAATAGTGTTTCTAGATATTACTATTTCTGAGACTGCAAAAAGGAAAAACGCACATTTTCAAATTAAAAATTGACTATTTTTCAGTTTCAGTAATTAGGGGGGAAATTTTGAAAGAATCATACCATATTTTCCATTGTGTTTCAACTTTTGTGTTAGGATTTAGCATTCAGGGTCAAGGTTAGGGTTTAAGGTTAACTTAGTTTCATATGCATGTCAAAAGCAGTTAAGTAGCTTAGGTTGACCACAGTGTGGCAGCCTCTCCCAGTGAACACTGCAACATCATCAGCCTTTTTAAATCGGCTCAGGTTTCAGCTCTGTCTCTGGGGATTGTTCCTGTTTGTTTATCCAAACAAAGGCTGCTCAGGTGGAGCAGGAGGTTCAGGCTGAAACAACAAGCACCGAAGAATGTGTTTGTATGTCACAAACAGGGCCTGCCAGAGCTCATGCCCACTTGGTATCCACTCAGCGGTGAGCTCAGTGTGTCGAGGATACTGGACGTGCTCAGACAGAGGGAGACACCTACTAAGCGGTGGTGTGGAAAGGCTGGGCTTCAGGGTAAAGAACCCACCATAAACCTCCCTGGGAATAGGGTGACCAGATGACAAAACTGAAATGTCAGGAGGGGGGGGGGGGGGGGGGCGCGGCAGAGGGAAAAAAAAAAAAGCTGGCGGAGTGCCACCCCACCCCCACCCCACCCCGCAGCAGCTCGCCTCGTCTCCACCTCCCCCCCATAGGGGAAGGTGCCCAGCTGGTGCAATCCCACGGGTGCCCCGGAGTGGGGGCAGCAGGCCCCAGCCCCCCCGTCCCGCTTGTGTCCCACAGGGGAACGAACGGGGCTGCTGCTGCCTCTGCCCCAGGGTGGGGTTTCCCTACAGCCGCCCTGCGGGGCGGCGCGCACGTGGCAGCGCACACGTGGCGGGAGGTGAAGCCCCGTCGGAGTCTCCGCGCGGGCAGCTGTTGCCCCCCCACCCCCACCCATGGGCGCGTACAGGGAGCCGGTTCCCCAGGCCGGACCCGGGGCTGCCCCTCCAGGTACCGCCCCGCCCTCCTGCCTGCGCTCGGGGCCAGGCCGGACTCACTCACCCCGCCCTCCCCTGCGTCCCCCGGGCCTCCCTCCAGCGCTTGCGCCGCCATACAGCTGATCGGCGCAAGCCTGGGAGGGAGGAGGAATGCAGCGTGCTTGGGGAAGAGGCGGGGATTTGGGGAGGGATCCAATGGGGCAGTGAGGGGGGCATGGCCAGAGCGTGGATTTGGGGAGGAGTCCAATGGGGGAAGAAGGGGACGGAGTCGGGGCGGGGGGGGGGCACGAGCCCCTCCAGGCTCCACCTGTGCGCGGGAGCGGAGGGCAAAATTGCTTGTTTGTCCAGCATCCCAACCGAACATTGATCGGGACGCGGGACAAACAAGCAAATATCGGGACAGTCCCGATAAAATCAAGATGTCTGGTCACCCTACCTGGGAAACAGACAATTTGCAAACAGTGAGGTGCTTAACTCAGGCTCCATCCTCTTTCTCTGTGAGGAGCTCTTACTTTCTCTGCTCGTCTCCAAAATCTTTGAGTGTCAACATCTGACATCCCCAGGGCATCCTCTCTCCCCACTGAGTTGGTCTGTGAGGTGCCAGCGGGACCGGGATGCTAATGAGGCCAAGTCAGTATGTTTAGAGCCTTACCCCTGTTGGCGGGAGATGAGGAAGCGTAAGTGTAACAGGGTGGCTTGCCAGTGGCCTGGAGAGCCTGGAACGAAACCCGTTTGATTACAAGATGGGCCCCACCTGAGAGGGATCAGGTGATTCCAATACAAAAGGCAGCAGGAAGCTGGTGGGGGCAGAAATGACCAGGAAACAGCAGCTTGAGGAGCTGGAGCTGCCTTGAAGAAACAGCTGCAGGAAGCAAATTTGGCTCCCGCAAAGACACTGAACTGTGACCCAGGTCTGAGAAATAGGGCTGGAAACCTCCCAGCTAAAGGAGAGCCACTGAACTGGGGTTGGGCCTAGAGTGCCAGCGTGCACTTGAAGACTTAACAAATTGGACCCAGGTGGGAAATGTTTTAATTTCCTGTGGACTGTGCTGAGTTTATTTAAGGAGCCCTGGAAAAGTGGAAAACAGAGGTAGGGGCCATAGAATGACCACTGGCCATGAGGGGGAGCTGGCAACCCTGTTAGAAACTGGCATAGTTGGTAGGATCCTTCCCCCCTTCCCCCAATCAAGGAGGGATGATGTAGCCAAAATACACAGAGGCGGTGTTTGCTGAAGAACAGTCCACCCTCCCAAGTGGGTACGTAGAGGGACAGAGCTGCTCCTCTGAGTTTCCACTTACGTTCCAGGTACGGTGACCAGATGTCCCGATTTTATAGGCACAGTCCCGATTTTTGGGTCCTTTTCTTATATAGGCTCCTATTACCCTCCACCCCCAGATTTTTCACACTTGCTGTCTGGTCACCCTAGTTCCAGGGGGCAGCTCAGTAGCCAAACCAGGTCCAGGTGGTTCTCCAGCAGCTCCTAGAGAAGGAACAGAAGCAGTGGGGAATGTGCTATCTTGGAGGAGCAGCAGCAGTAATAGCTGTTAGAGATCCTGCAAAGGGAAATAATCTGCGGTCCCAAGAAAGAAAGAAAAGAAATATTCAGGGGCTAGGAGGCCAGAGGCACAATTTAGGATCTACCATGCGTGTGGATAAAAAGGGCACAAAATGAGAGCATGGCCCTACGTGAGCTGTGCTGAGAAGGTTAACCCAAGAGAGCAGGGCATGAGAACCAGGAGAAGCATGGCCTAATGCCAAGAGGGGGACCAGAGTTATTGGGTTTTGGTGCAGAGAAGCAGGCCATATAAAAAGACATTGCCCCCCAGGAAACTGCAGGGTGGCAAAAGGCCGGGTGGGGCCCCAAGCATGTAGAAAGAAAAGAGAGGATGTCCTGTGGCCCAAATGCTCTTGAGGCAGGCGAGGTGGTGGTGACAGACGTGGACCTTGCAGACACTAAATCAGCACACTCGGGAGGGTGTTGCAGGCAGCTGAAGGACGAAATGGTTGGCACAGAGATGAAGCAGGCCAAAGTAGGGACAAATACAAGGGTGAAACAGTCCATGGTGGGTCCTTAGACCCTGATGGAAAAGTCTCTGAGGGATGCAGCGGCAGAAGCAAAAAGGCTTTAGGAGAAGCTAGTGGCTTCAGAACAGGCCATGCAAGCAGCTGTTAATGAGAATGAGTTGCTGCAGGAGTGTCGGGACATTGCAGAAAAGAAGGATCTCCTCATAATTATGATGGGTGAGCTGAAGGGGACTAGAGGTGGCCAGGGCCCAGGCCATACAAGCATGTGGCTGGCGACACCAATGAGAGGACAAGGAATGAGGCTTGGACAGCAGTAGAATTCGCCCCTGGGGTAGGCAAGGTTCTAAATGGGTGGGTGTATGTAACAGTGGGCTGGTGAGCCTGGGGCTATGCCAACCTGGTTACAGAATGAGCCCACCCCCCAGGGGACTCAGGCAATCCCTCATAAAGGGCTAGGCTTAAGTGGTGACAAAGCCCAGCTGGGGACAGAGCTGGAGTGAAAGCTAGTTAGGCAGCTCAGCAGGAAGGTAAGCTCCTCAGGCAGGGAGGGCTGGGAGCCCCTGGCTAACCAGGCATGTGAGACCAAGAGGGGAACTTGAGGAGAAAGGTAGGAAGTGGCCCAGGGAAAACCACAGCAAAGGTCAAGGAGCAGAACAAGCTGTTGGTACAGGGCTCTCTGCTGGAACCCAGAGTTGAGGGAGACTGGGTTCCCCGACTGGCCTCAGGAAGGGGGCCTACACGCCCATAGAAATGGTTATTGAGCCCACCAAGGGGACTGTAGCCTGAGCTGGAGACAGGCTGAGGAAGAGCCCAAGCCAGGGGTGCAGGAAAAGGGGGGGCCATAGCTCCCCCCACTTTTTACCGACTAAGGGCGAGCGACGGGGTGAGGGGGTGGAGAGGAGTGGGGAGGCAGGGTCTTGGAGAGAAGAGGGAGTGCGAGGGCAGGACCTCAGGAGGAAGGGGCTGTGCGAGGGCAGGGTCTTGGGTGGCAGGGCCATGGTTCGGGCGCCTGTGTGGTTCCCGCCCCCACCCCCAACTTTAAGGGCACTTCCTCCACTCCTGGTCCCAGCGAGGGTGGAAGGATTTACTTTCTTCTTAAAGACATGTTTGGACTTTTAGTTTAGATAACTGTGACCTCGGAAGGAGTGGACTTAAGATGGTGACCTGACTGGTGGGCCGAATTATGAGACAGAGCAACTGCCACAGTGACTGTTGGCAGGGGTATTGCCCCATGCAGGGCCGGCTCTGGCTTTTTGGCCGCCCCAAGCAAAAAACAAAAAAACAAAAAAACAAAAACAAAAAAACCTGCGGCGCGCCCGGAGCGCGGGTGCAGGGGGACCGGCTGGGGGAGGGGGGGGGGGGGGGGGGAGAAGCGGGCGGGGGGGGGAGGGGAGGGGGCGGCCAGGGCTACAGCAGGGGTGCTGCCACACGGCCCCGCCCGCTGCGCTGCCTCCTGCCACCTACCGCGAGGGCTCCACTCCGGTCGGCGGGGAGGGAAGGAAGAGGACTGCCCTGCAGGGCGCTCTGGTTCTCCGTGCCGCCGCCCCCTACAGGGTGGCCAGAGCGGAACAAGAACAAAACAAAAACAAAACAAAAAAAGAGCGGCCGTGCCACCCTAGGATTGGGCGGAATGCCGCCTCCAACAATCTGCTGCCCCAAGCACCAGCTTGCTCAGCTGGTGCCTGGAGCCGGCTCTGGCCCCATGAGAGAGCTGCAATGTCCTGCCTGGCCATGAGGGGCTGCTTAGTGGTGAGTGGACCAATTGCAGTAAGGTTAAGCTTGTTTTTGCGACACAGTATCCCAAGTGGGGTTGCAATGGTATTTATTGTAGCGTCTCGTTACGGGAGCTACAAACTTTAACACATAAATTGGGCTTCTTCACTCCTGAAGCAAAATCAGCTCTTTTCTATAGGAGAGGCCCCCTGCCTCGGGTTCTCCAGTGCGAATGGCCTCTGCAGAGAGGGCCAGGGATGGACTGGGTGTCTGATTCTTCCTCAGCATCCAAGCCTTGATGGAATTCTGCCTCCTTGGGCTAGCTAGCTCATCTCTCCAAGCCTGGCTGGATTCTTTGTCCAGCCCCGAGGCATCCTGCCTCAGGGAATGGCATCCTCATCTCGGGGTGGAGAGCTCACTGGGATGGTGCTTTTGGCCCACAAATATACTCAATGCTTGTGTAACCCAGGCTGACTCTGTCCCTCCTTGAGGGGCTGGACCACTTAGAGGTTTGGGAGTCTGCTCCAGCCTCCCAGCTAAGGAAGATGTTCTTGAGTTCTGGCAGTAGAGACTCATGCTCTGAGGTCCTCCAGGGCTTGTTCCCCCCAAAGTTCAGCTGCCATTTGGAAGAAAGCTTTGACAACCTGGAAATCTAAGCGCACAAGTGTGACTCTCCCATTTGTCGGACTCTGGGCCCTGCCTCCACCTCCTTAGGGGCTGATGTTGATTCAGGCCTTTTTACCTGGGCACGTACATGGCCTTCTGAGCACCTGACAACCTTTAGTGTATTTCTCCTCCCTGCACTCCTGGAAGGCAGGGGAGGATTATTATCCTTTTTTACAAATGGGGAGCTGGAGCACTGAGAGGCTAAATGGCTTTCCCAAGGTCACACAAATCTGTGGTTGAGCTGGGAATGGAGCCCAGGTCTCCTGAGGCCTAGTCCAGTGCTCTGGCCACTAGACCATCCTTCCTAGACTTGTGGAAGGTATTTGCTCACCCAATCTATCCTGCCTCAGGGCTGATGTCAGGGCACAGGCCTCCCTGAGATCTCTGCCTCACACACACCTACCCATGAGCTGGCAGGTTAGAGGTTCTGCACTTTTGTAATTCAGAACCACATTTTTAAGGCTGCCCAAAGCACCTGTCATGGAACATTTCACATTTAACAATTCCCTGCATTAGAATTATTTTTCCTCCTCAAAAACAGGAAAAAAAGGGGGAGGACCATTTAGAAGTGCTAAGACCGGCTCACCAGGTGGCACTGCTACACAGAATCTTCCAAGTTCTCTTTCATCGCATACGAACAAATGCTCAGTCCTGGGAAGAAACGGTTACTTACTGGAACTGTGGTTCTTTGAGATGTGATGCAGACGTGTATTCTAGTTAGGTGTGCACATGCCCAGTGCACCTAAGTTGGGGAAACTGCCTCGCGGTACCCGTTGAAGAGTGGCGTTTGTGCCGAGTGGCTGTGGCACCTCCCCCAGCTATATGAGGTAGTGTTCTCCCAACCCCCCTCCGTTACTTCACATAGAAAGCCCATGAGAAGAGCCTCCAGTGCAGAGGGGATGGAGGTTGGGTTGTGGAATACACGTCTGCATCCCATCTCAAAGAACCACAGTTACACTAACCGTTTAGTCTTCTTCGAGTAGATGCAGCTGTGTATTCGAAAGAGGTGACTCACAAGCAGGGTCTCTCCCAGGAGATGGGGCTCAGAGTCTACCTAAATAAGGATTGCAGGACAGCCCTTCTGAAGTTTGCGTCTGCTCAGGAAGATGCGTTAATGGTGTAATGGTTCATAGAAGTATGTATGTACGACCATGTAACAGCCCTGCAAATGGACAATATGGAAACGTCAGTGAGGAATGCTACTGACGTTGCTTGCGCTCTTGTTGAATGAAGCTGCTGAGGAGGCATAGCTGAAGTTATCTCAGACATAGTCTTGATACAAGATGTCACCCATTTAGAGACAGTCTGTGAAGAGACCACTTGACCCTTTATGCAGTCTGCATATGACACAAACAGGCGAGGCACAACAAGAAATGGTTTAGTTGTAGCCAGACAGAAGGCTAGACGTTGCCTAACGTCCAGAATTGGGAGATGCTACTCCTACGGAGATGAATGCGGCTTAGGAAAAAACACAGGTAAATATGCTGCCTGGTAAATGGAGAGACCACTTTAGACAAAGATTTTGGGTGTGGTCATAAAGTTACCTTGTCTTTGGAGAATTGCGTATAAGGAGGCTCTGCCATCAGAACCTGCAACTCACACACCCGCCTTGCAGATGCAATCGCTACCAGCCAAGCAATTTTCTGACACAAGAGGGGCAGTGGACAAGACAGTAGGGGCTCAAATGGAGGTCGCATCAGAGCTGCCTTGTATTTAGGTCCCACAAAGGAAACGGCTCTTGGACCAGAGGATGTAGACAGAAATGCCATTTTAGGAATCTCGTCACCAGGGCATTAGAGAAGACTGATTTTCCCTGAACAGGGAAAGGACCACATTGAAAAACTCTTCTATTTCACTACATAGGCCATTCTGGTAGAGGACTTCCTACTGTTGAGCAGGACTTGTTGGATGACCACCAAACACTGCTCCTCTTCTTCATTCAGCCACGCAGCAGCTGCCCCATGGGATGCAGGGAGCTGAGCGCAGGATGCAAGGTATGGCTGTGATTCTGAGCAAGCAGGTCAAGATGGAGAGGAAGCTGTATGGGAGGCTGAATCGACAGCATGAGAAAATCAGAGAACCAACACTGTCACGGCCAGGCCAGGGCAATGAGAATGAGCTTGGCCCAATCTGCCTTCAGTTTGAGGATGACCTGAGGGATGATCGGGTTTGGGGTAAAACGGGAAGAGGTTTCTTTGGGGTGGGGCCTGCTCCAGAACGTGCTCTTGGAGCCCAAGGCCCATCTCTGACTCGATGAGGGCCTCAATACTGAAGCGAGCCGCATGGCCTGTTCGAGCAGGTACTGCTTCAGGCAAAGGTCCCGAGCCACCTGAGCCCTTTCTTAAACGATCCGCGCCAAGACAGAGCAAGTGGTGTATGTGAGAATCGCTCCTCTGCACGAAGGACAATGTTTAAACCTGGTGTGGTCCTCTCTGAGGGAAACAAACTAACTCTAACACTAAGGGTACTACGAAGCATATACAACAAGAAAACTAAACTAAACTATTTGCGAGGTTATGAGGCTACAACCACACAGACCTCTGACACCAGCCACGGGCGGTGAGAAGGAACTGAGGGGGGTCAGGGCAGTGCTGCCTCATATAGCCAGGGGAGGGGCCACAGCCACAGGGCGCAAGCGCCACCCCTCTATGGGTACTGCTAGGCAATTTCTCTGGCGTGCTGGCATGCGCACACCTAAGTGGAATACAAAGCTGCATCTATTAGAAGGAGATAAGCTGGTGTTGTGTATTGCTCACTTTGTTCTGACTAGAGGGAGCTGTATGAGCCCAGGAGTTTGCTCTCAGTGTTGGTCTCTGACTGGAGTCAATTCTTGATGCAGAGTTAATCTCTGGGAAGCAGGTGTAGAGCCGAGATTCCTGGATGCTGTTTGACATGCATGCTGTTTGACATCCTCTGTTCCAGGACGTGTGTGTGTGTGTGAGTGTGCGCACGCTGTTTGACATCCTCTGTTCCAGGACGTGTGTGTGTGTGTGAGTGTGCGCACGCTGTTTGACATCCTCTGTTCCAGGACGTGTGTGTGTGTAAATAAAACAAAATTACATGTAAAGCATTCCCAGATTCTACATCACTGATTTCTCCTCCAACAGGCGCCCAAGCAGCAAGGCCCCAGAATCTTCTACTGGCAGGTAGAGGGGCAACGCTATAACTACAATGAAGAAAATGTAAATCGTTGATGCTCTCATACCTGACAGGGCTGAAGAGATTTAAACTTTCACACACACAAATTGACGACAGAGTCCAAGCCTGGGATATTTTCAGCCACGCAAGATGAGTAGCAGAGTTGTTACTGGGAACTGCTCTGATATTCATCCTGTAGAACAGCACAGCCAAATGGGATGACCACATTCTTAAGGCGACTCCAGAGAGTGAGCAGCTCCAGAATACAGACTGTTCCCAGCTTTCTTCTTGCAACAGGGATGGGGACAAGATCCAGAGGATCCCACAAAACCTGCTGGGTTTGAGCAGCAGCCTGTGTCCCTCTGCGAATGCTCACATCACAGCTCAGCCACCGCCCTCGGACATTGCCACTGGAAAAGGAAGCTCCATGTGGACGAACCAAGCTTAAAAAATGCACAGGAGGGATGAGGGTTCGCCACTGAATTTTTAATGATTCTTGTAACAGAGGAGAGGCTGCTTCATTGGGTTCACATTTACAAACTGATTGGCAAAAAAGAAACCAATATCCAGTGTAATTTCTTAGCCTATTTTACAGCCCTGGCAAAAAGCGTTGATATAGACAGCAGCAAATATCTATCTGCTACACCGAAGGGCAAGGAAGAATTTGAATCATTGCCCACAATGTTGTTAGCTGCAGTTGACAACCCTGGGACAGGTGTGTATCTACAACCCAATGAAAGGGGATCCTGAGCCAGGCATGAGCAAACATTCCAGCTAATTTGGGGTGAGAATGTGACACCCTGAGCACTGTTTAACAATTTCAATTTCCCAGTGACCCAGGGCTGGCACCTGAACTGCACGGACCATTCAGGGTGGAAGCAGCTGCGTAAATTCAACACCCTCTTGTGGAAGCCAGAGGAGCTGACTTGCTTCCTAGCTCTGCAGCGGGGTGAGATTGGGAAGCAGCCCCTCCCTGCACCCTTTCTGGCACCCAGGACAGACTGATCTCTTGTGACCTGAGGAGCAGGGATTTCCTGACCCAGTAATACCAGCACCTCGCATCTGGTACAAGGAGAAGCACCTTGGCCCCTGGTTCTACAGGGCACAGGCCAAACTCTGGCTGAAGATCTTGCACCCCAGGGCTCCCTGAGTCATCAACTTCATAAGCTACAAGTGTTCCGAGCTCCCTGTACGTGTCACACCGACTGTCTGAAACCTGTGCTCAGCCTTGAGCAGAGAGTAGCCTTTCAATGCATCTGCCAGCTGGAATTTAGGCCACTGCAGCTCTGGCTCACAAATGGTTTACAGTCAGGAGAAGGCTGGCTTGTGTTCGGCACCTACATGAGAAACACAGCTGGGACGAGGGGAATCTGCAGGCACAAGAGTGAATATGGCTTTGGATACCACTGGCGGGCGTAGTGCTGTACAAACAACCACAAGGCTCAGAGATCTGGCCCATAACAGGCCTGCCGCTGGTAGAGAAAATGCTTAAAAAAGAACAGTTGCAGCACTGGGCACCACGTAATTAGGAGTTACAGTCTGCGAAGGAATGTGTGACTGGCTGGAGGCCAAGGGGAAACCCACATGTTCCCATTAAGCAGCCTCAGAAAGACACCCCCTCCTCGCTGCGGCTCACCACACTCTCACTGGCCCAAAGCAAGCCCAGAGCATTTATGGCACTAACAAATACGGTCAGCCACAGCCTTTCGGAGACCACCCCAGCCAGCCAGCCTCCTCGCCAGCAAGGCTCTGAAACACACCAGCTGCTCTGGCTTGCTTTCCTGGTTTAAGGACTTACGCAGCACGCTGCCTTGGCGGTAACGGGGACGCAGTGAGCAGAATGCAGGGGTGACTCCTGGCACAGGGACACGGCAGACAGAGCATAGTGCTTGGTGTAGCAAGCCTGTAGCAAGCCCTCTCACGCCTCCTAGCACAACAGCACATGCTACCCTAGCGATCGCTTGTTACCAGTAAGCGTCCTCCCCACCCACTAGAGAGCGCATCAGTCTTCCAGCCTGGAGGAGCGGCGCTTGGTGCAAGTGGCAATCTGCCACCTTTCTAGCTCTTTGACACCCAGGCCAGTGAGCTGCTGCTCGTCATATACCAGCTCCAAAGACCTCCATGGCCATTCTGGCGGGACTGGCCAAACACCGAAGACCCCTGACATCTTTCACCTCATCTCAGGAGATGGAGAAGGGGTGGCCCTATGACCCCAGGGAGTCCCCCATACTTGGGGAGTCTCTCCTGGCTGTTCAAGCAGGATTAAGTCAGCACGAAACAGCCCTAGGGGGCCAGGTGTCTCTGCAGACACTGCCAGGCAGAGGGGAAGCAGACCGTGGGTTACCTGGGGTTGTTCCTGCAATGGAAACAGCCCTTATTGCCTCCTTATGGCAGGGGCTGGAAGGGAAGGGACATGAGAGCCCCGCCCTGACCATGTCTCCTGAGCCCCAGTCATCCACCCTTTGCACTAAGGCACATCAATAAGGGTGTCAGACCCACACTCCTAACCAGTTCCCTGGCAGAAGCCTCTGCTCCAGCTTGCAACCCTGATTTGGAGCGGCTGGTGCAGAGCTTCCCCACTCCCAATGCCATAGGAGCCACTGGGTGACAGCGCTAAGCCTGGCCCGACAGAGCCAGCACCACACTCCAGACTCCCTAGCACTGGCCAGCCACTCTGCCTGCGAGCCCTGAGCCCTCCCACGCTCCTCCTGTTTACACTGATGCTGATGCGACAACAGGAACGATGGTAGAAATCCTAGAGCCGGGAACCAGAGCCTGGAGCGGGCATTCTGCACCCCCGTGCTGTCTCTGGTGACGAGTCGTGGGGGGGCCAGCCCTCGTGCTCTCCTCCCCGCAGCCCTGGGGGGCCAGACCCTCACACCACCCCTCTGATAAAGCTAGTGTCCAAGTGCACAATGAGCATGCGCAGGAAGGACATCTCCTTGCGGGTGTTCTCGAAGATGACCCGGGGGTCGTCGGACTGGCAGCGCAGGCAGTTCGGGGCCATCACCATGGCCAGGTTGTTCACATCCATCTTCGTCTTGCCCACATTAGACGGCTGAGCAAAGATCTGTGAGGTGAGAGGAGGAGATTCAGCCAGAACAATGGGGCAAGGGTGGGAAGCAGCCAGGCCCAGGGAACCAGGCCTCGCTCCGGGGATCAGCTGGAGCACGAGGCTGCAGACAATGCTTCTCAACACAGAAATCCTGTAGCATGCACGTGGGGCTGGGGGATGGGAGCCTCACCAGGGTCAGAGGACTTCACAGGGCGATGCTTGGGAGGGACCAGCCCTGCTCCATGTCAAACCAGGCTGGGAATTAACACACTCTGCTCATGAAATAAGAGGCAAGACTCCCAGAGCCAAAGCCCCCAGCACACGGCTGGGGTGTGTGTGGGGCAGAGGGAGGGGTGCTCACCTGCAGGAAGTGGATGAGGTAACACAGGACCAGTCGGTTGAGCTCTGGCAGAAGCTGCACCACAGCCACGGCGGCGGCAGGGTTCTCATAGTTGCTGATGCACTCTTTGTAGAACTGCTGGGGGATGACGGGCTCCTCCAGCTCCCGGTACCACAGCTTCAGCAGGGAGGCTGGGAGGGAAGGCAGAACGGGGGAGAGGGGCATGAAAACAGGCCAACACGTCTACCCCAGCCAGGACATGAGTTACACTCCATAATGTCCTGCAGTTTGACAGGACACAGCAGCACAACCAGACAAGATGCAGGCCGACCCTGGGTCATGCTGACAGACCGCAAGGGCGCTGCGGGCACAATGGAATGACTGGAGTGGGAATTTGCCCAGAGCTACCCTGGTGAAAGTAACACAGGATCTTTGCTGCCCCAGTGTTTCCAACTCTTTTGATTTCATTGCGTCTCACGATATTTGATGTTCTTAAAGCCCCAGCTGCTGAGTCAGGAGCCTGCAGCAGAGCAGCTCTCACTTCAAATGAGTCTGGCCTCCTGGTTGCAGAGAACAGCTTGAACGTGTACCCAGGTATGGCCTAAGGGCTCAGCCAGCAGAAAGCCAAGAACCAGGACTCTGCACTGCTTACACTGAAGCCAGCCTCATGATTTGTGGGGCTGACAATATTGCTGACCACAAGGGAATTCTGATTTGATCTCTGACGCCTGCCCCTCAGTACACAGCTGACACCAGCCGAAGAACCGCCTCAGTTATTCTGTGGAGCAGAAAGTGCCACCTACTGAATCACTTGAGCAGCTCAATGCTCACTGGCGTCTTTCATCCAAAATTATATCATGTGGTTGCCTGCAAAAGTAGGGACTGGAGTCAGGGACCCAGGAGTCCCTTCCTGTCCTATGTTCCAAGGACCTGCCAGGCTCAGCCCTGCCTAGCTGCCGATCTCTGACAGGATCAGACCCTGAGGTGGGGTGGCTGGGGGCAGATTGTGCTTGGGTTTGGAAACTCAACTGGGTGTGACATTTGGGAGAAAAGCAGAAAGACAAGAATCAAAATGCTGCTCCTAAGGACAGCTGTATCTACAGTGCCCGAGTGCAGGGCCCTGCACCTGCCCGCCACCCAGCCGCGT
>NW_020664584.1:11661005-11681940 GCF_002925995.2 Terrapene triunguis
TGCCTCGGAAGCACACTGCACACGTTATTCTGGACTAGCCCATAGCTACATGGCTATCCAGTCCTCATACCTGGTATATTGGGATCACTGAGGTTGTTGGGGATCCTCCACTGATCCACCTGCAGTTTCAATGCGTTGACTTCATCAATGTCGCCAGGTATTCTGAAAGCAAACCCAGAAATACAGCAACTGGACTTTGAGTCCAAATGGACTGCAGAGCAAGCCGCCTTGTCGGCGGAAGATAGCAGACATGGGTGTGAGACTGTCACTGGAAGGAGCCCTGCAGAGGTGAATTTGCAGGCTAGCAACACTTACAGAAACATTTACTCAGCAAGACTTTGCTGTTCCTTATCCAAGTCAACTTCAAATGGCCCTTCAGAAATCCCCCTGCCAGTCTCTCCCACTAGTTTCCTGATGCCACGCTTCCAGCAGTAGGTCAGTCTGATGGTACAGAGTAGGTCTGGGGGATGCAGTGATTCTGAAAGCTGCTTTCAGGCCAGGTCAGTATTTTAATGGGGTAATGGACATGTGGGACTCCACCACAGTTCTTAGCCATACCTTTCCAGAACTTCGCTTACAACCTCATTCAATCTCTCCTCTCTCACACGCTCACATGGGAGCTGAATTTGCAAAGTCCTACTCACCAGCAAGACTGAAGCTTCCTATGTGCTGAACTAGTCTGCATGAGTTCAGTGATTTGTAATCACATGGAATAGCTAGGGAGTATTTTACGTGGCCCTGCAATCTGCCTTTGCACAGAGGCTATTTAGGGAGATCCCATAGTTTGATAATTACCAGTAACTGCTTTCAAATTGTTCATTACTTGCCATACCTGAGGGAGAAGCAATGATTAGGGCCACTGTGCTAAGGTCACTGCCAGATGCTTAGTTAAATGATATTAAAGTGCTGAGCATGGAAGCTACAGCTACCCCAGTGACTGGCCAGTGAAATCCCTCCTGGGGTTCAGGGCGCAAGGTCTCCTTGCAGGTCCCTGCCGTTACCTGCAGCAGTAACATGGAAACAGGAATACAAGCACCCAGCAGCTCCGCCCCTTCCCCAGGGATGTGCAAGTTCATCCATAGGGTGAGGCTGGCACCAGCTTCAGTCTGTCTACAGGATCTGTCTATTTCGGCTTTCCTGCAGAGCCCTTTCCTGTGGATTACACTGTCCAGTGGGACACAAGGATTATGGTGCTTTGCCGAACTTCAGCCCCAGTTTTATGCCAGAAGAATTCGTGGTTAGTACCGCGCTCCCTCTGCCAGGATTTTATGTGGCTCAGGGCAGCGACACACGGCATCTCTAGACTCGGCTGGACAGAACACACCTTGCAGAGCCAGCACGATACCACCTCAGGCCCCTGCCAAGCCTCACTAATGATCTTTGCTAGCATGTCTGCCTGGACATCCCAGGCTCTGCCTCACTCCCAGAGCTGTCCAACCACAATCACTTGATCAACTGAAAGCACAACACTGTGCCAGGCGCTCTTGAGATTCACCCACTGTCCCAAGCAGCTCAAATCATTCAGTGTGTGTCTGCAGAAGAAAACATCTCCTGTGACGCATGCTAAGGGACCAATGCCCCTTTGGGGGACTGCTAGCAGTATGTTCCTGAAACACATCCCCGTGAGCGGGGCTGATCCTGCTGGAATAGGGTTCTGCTGACTCACTGGTGCCGGCGGCTCGTTACCCCAGCTGCAGAGAAGAGAGGTCGGAGGAAGCCCCAGGCAGAGAGCCAGGGTTGGGACAGCTGGTGCAAGGGAACCATTATGGTGTGACAGCCAGAGGTTTAGACGGGTCTGTAGTACTGGAGAGGGGTGACTTTCTGCTGATTGTGTGAGTGCGGTTTTGGGTGGGACAGGGACAGCTTCTGCTTGTACCCCTCATTCTGACTGGTCTGAAATGTGGATGGAGCCAGAGTTCTACTCAGTCAAATAGCCACCATCCCTAAAGCTCACCTGAATATTCCTTCAGTCTGTTCTCCCCCCAGGGCCAGGACTTGCTGAGACAGCTGTATCTGTACCCAAGGCAGCTTGTTCCCCGGATACATGTCCTGCTGCCGTGACATGATTTCCTCCAGAGAGCTGCCGAACAGCGATGGCGTCACAATGGCACTTCTGGCGTGTGTTATCTCCTCTATCGTTGGTTTACGGAGGCCCTGAGGGCACAGAAAATATCTATGAACTCGTGCTGTAATGTCGCCCCAGCCACGTGCAGGCAGAGGCAGCGAGCAGTCCTAGGGCATGCAGGCCATGGCTCACGTGGAAGATGACCAGATGGCCCCAGGGCCACGTGCTTACAGGAAGTCCTCACTGCAACAGAATCCCCGTTATGCAAAGGACATGTGCAAGGACCAGGAGCTCGAACGCGTTAGGCCCCAGGAGAGCGGGGAGGCTGCCGGCTGTGGGTCGAAGAGATTTGGGGGCGGCTCTAGTGTTACTTTCTGGTTCTGTTGCCATGTTCTGATCTTTTCTATTTGGGAAATATTCCTGCTTTCCCTGCGTCCCTGCCAGGATCCACAGTGTTGGGGCAGCAGCAGGGATAAGCCGCGTTCTGGGGATGGGCTGTGAACAGGTGCTGCTGCAGGGCCAGCAGGGGGCACACATTCATTATAGCAGCTATTTCATTCTAATACCTCTTGGCAATGGAACATGGGAAAACAAACATTCCAAATGCAGAGGCGAATTCCAGGCAATCTCCATTTCCAGGGGATCTTTGTGTGTCCATCTTTCGACATGTAGAAGCCTGATTTTCAGAGGCACTGGGCACCTCCGAAAATCAGGCTCCAGCTGGCTCTAACTGGACACCCAAAACCTGTGGTTTCTGGAGAATGTTGACAAAGAAACTGACTTAATTTCACATTAGAGAGACAAGGTGAGTGAGGTAATATCTTTTACTGGCCCAACTTCTATTAATTTCACATGGCAAAGGGGGAAATCAAACTGCCTCTAGCCTACGCGGGGGCTGAAATGACCAACGGCACCATGCAGTCTGCAGAACAGCTGCAGCCCAGCAGAGCTCAGTTCTGCAAACAAGGTTGAGGAGGGGTAAAAGAATAGTTTGCAAACATCCCTCTGACTGCCTGGAGTGCCACGGACAGAGCTCCGGCTGGAGCTGTGCAGAACACGTACTGGTACATCTCCTGTCCTGCTGGGGGCTGGGCCCCTGCTACCACCCGACGGATGGGTCAGCTCCTCCCCCCTCTCCACGGAGCCCTCACTGTGCAGAGGCCCCCAGGGAAATGTGACAAAATCCATCCTCTCTGGGATCCATTCCTCAGGACAGGTGCTGCTGGAGGGCAGGCTGCATGACAAGCATGGCACTCCGCAAAAGGGGGGGGAGCTGTTCCTGGCCCTCCCCCTTCCAGGAATGTTTAAAATAAGACCCACGCCTGCTTGCGGGGAAATGCAGCTGCCAGCCCCACATGAGCTGTCAGTGGTGAAGGGGGAGAGTATCCCCTCCCCCCCACGGGATGGGTGGTTCCTGCTCCACGCAGGGCCTGCTCCTCCCAGGGAAAGCTGAGTACTGTGTTTGCCACATGGGCCAGGAATATTCCCCTACAGGACCTGCCCGCTGGGCCCCACGAGCACCCTGCACGCTCCCTGCTGGTAATGCCCAGGCAGGGAGCTATCAGGGGAACAGAGTCTGGGAGTCAGGCCTCACCCACTGTGTGGCTGTGAATCCCCTCACCCCCGCAGCCCGGTTCCCACCTCTAACACAGGACAGGAGCCCGGGGACCTGAAGGAACCCATTAGTGTCTGGCGTGCTGGAGACCGCGGGTGCTGGAGAAGGCAACGTGAGATGTTAGAACAAAGCCTCCAGGGCACAGTAGGTGCCTCACCTTCTTGCCCCCAGTAACCGCCACCTTCTGCAGCTTCCGGTAACAGAACCTGGCGTACGTGCTGATGGCCAAACCTAGGGGAGAGAGAGACATGCCGGTCAGTCCCATGGCACCGCCAGACCCTCAGAGGAAAAATGCTGTCACCACAAATACTAGGTGCTGGGGGTTCTCTTGGCAAGGCCCCTGGGCTCTGTCCCTCCCAAAGAGCTGGGCTGTGCACCCCAGGAAGGGCAGGACACACCTGAGTCTATGGGCTCTGAAAATGAACCTGTACGATTTGGGCAGGGTTTGCACTTGCAAAAACCCCCAACCCCTCCCCCTACTTTCTCTGAGATACATGTCTGGAGGGGCACCGTTCCCTTACTGGACACCAAAATTAACTCCTCCCTCGAGTGCTGCAGGTGTGTTGCAAGAGCCCTCTGCATTTCTTTTAACAGCTGCTCCTAGCTGGAATAACCTGTGGAGCAGTCTAGTGCCACTGCCCTGGGTTCAGCCCACTGCCCTGCACCCTCCTGGCCCCGCGAGCAGCACGGCAGTCCTAGCCTGCTGGCAATGCCATTAGAAGCCCAGTCCCCGGGGCTCGTGGTGCTCCGTGTTCCAGCTCAAAGCACCCAGATCTGAACCTTGCATCCCACCGCCGAGGGCTCCCAATGCTCCAAGCACTAATTGCCACCCCGCCGCACAGCTGCTTTGATCATCTGCACACACTATGTGCACCCAGGAGAGCACAAGTGTCTGGCTCCACGTCCCCTTCCGCAGGCACCAGCCTAGCTGAGTCTGGCACACTCTGACTGTACGTGCACCCTGTCAAAGGAACGTCTGCAAACAGAGCTCATTCTCCAAGTGAGATGTAGGGTAAGCGCCCTGTGCATGTATCACTGGCAGGGCGCATGGAGCTGGCCAATGCAGAGGCTGGGCAGAGGGCCCTGCCCAAAGGAGAACAAAACTTTCCTTAGCCTGAGCCCTCGATTAAGAACAAGCATCATCTACATGCAGAGGGAGAGATCCCTTCCCTTGCCCCTGGTTCTTGCCTTCACATCTCTTTTCACCAGGATAAAGAGCTGGGAACCCAACTCAGTCAACACATGCACTAACGACTCCGGTTTCATTATCGCTCACCCCTGGGAGCTGGCTCCGAGGCCTGAACCATGGAGCAGAGGGTTTGTTTACAGAAGGGGGTGTGGGCTAAAAATATATTTATACTGTCAACAGAAAAAAAGGAGCTATTTTGTAACTGGCTTCTCCTAACTCGTCTGCCTAACAAAGAATCACCCAGGGCATTTGGGGAAGACGATATTGTTTATTGATTAATTTAACCCAGGTAAGTTACATGATACAAACATCAAAAGGATTTTTACTGTGTGAATCCTTAGAACTGCATAAATACTGGATGGACTAAAACCCCCTGAGTATTCATTTGTTGTTTTAATCTGCTTCATGCCCCACTGATCTTTATTTTCTGCAAATATTCTAGTAAACAAACAAATTTTACTGGTGCAAAGACTCTCCGAATGTGAATTCTGAACTCAAACATTCACAGAAAGAGAATTGCAAAACTAGCAAACAACATGCAAACTGCAAATTGTGGATTTTACATGTGAAGATGCAATTTGAAGTTCAAACTTTTATTGGTTAGCTACATAATTCATCCAGTCAGGTACAGAAACAATGGCTGACTCTTATGTAACCCAAATTTCATATGACCCAAAATTTCAATTATGAACTTCAAATTTCAAGTATGCACAAAGTACCATTTGCCAAAGACCAAGAATTATTCACTGGAGAAATGAGTGAATAATTTCAAACAGCAAATAAACGTGCAAGTGTTCACCATTTGCTCACAATCAACTCCCAAGCAGCGAGGTGAAATTCACAGAATGGCTCATTGGGTAGGCAGGATCCCCTGAGCACTAGTAACGAATGAAGCAGTGATTACAGTGCACTGAGCCAAGGAGCAAGGAGCAGATCCACCGGGGACAGACCAAGATGACTTGTCTTCTGGTTGTATGGAATGTGCCTCAAGGTGCCATAAGTGAAAGTGCCATAAGTCATTTCAAAAACTCAGTGTAATTTAGCAGCATCTGAGGGCTTGTCTACACTTATAAGGCTGCAGTGGCCAGCTGCACCGCTGTAGCACTTCAGTGAAGATGTTATCTACACAGACAGGCGGGCTTCTCCCATTGGTGCAGGCACTCCACTTCCCCAAGAGGTGGTAGCTCTGTCGACAGGAGAAGCCCTCCTGTTGACCTAGCTCCGCCTACACCGGGAGTTAGGGTGGTGTAACGTTGCTCAGGGGTGTGGATTTTCCATATCCCTAAGCAACTTAGTTATACTGACATAAGGTCCTAGTGTAGATCAAGCCTTAGACGTGAAGGCCTCCTGCAAGCTTCCTCGCAAGTGATATGTGGCCTGGAACATCAATGCTAGGATTACATTGGTTAAAGACTGGAAGGGAAACCTTCATATGTTTACTTGAAATCGGAGGCCTCTGGATCTTAGACTTTCTGGCTTACTTGATGTAACAGGCACTAGTCTTGTATGCTGGGACTTTCAATCCTGCAAAAGGAGCTGATGGGCATAGGCTGCAGGACTGGGCTCATGGAGGTACAGGTAACAAATGTTTATTATAGAAATAAAACAGGCTGATAAACCATAGGGCAGGAGCAAAGCCAGAAACTCAGCTGTAACACAACCACCAACCCAAGTCTCTCAGTGTGGGCAATAAGATGAACTAGAGCTTTGAGCAGCAGCAGCTGCCCACAGATGAGAAGGTTACTTGCCTGTAACTGGACGTTCTTCAAGATGTGGGGTCCCTTGATGTATTCCAGATGTGGGGGCACATGCGCGCCATGTGCCTGAGTCTGGAGGTATTTCTTAGCAGTGTCCATTGACCCACATGGATGCAGAGCACCTCCTCGTGCTTCCAGATGAGGGCATCAGCGGTAGTGCGGGTCGACACCTCTCCAGTCTCCCTCTGACCATTCTGGAATCCAGTCCAAAGCAGAAGGGAAGGAGGGCAGGAAGTGGAATATAGTTACGGCCCACACATCTCAAAGAACCTCCAGTTACAGGTGAGGAACCTCTTCCTTGAGTGCTGATCTCTACGTGTATTCCACGAGTGGGTGACTCACAAGCAGTGATCAGCATGGAGGTGGGTGCGACAATGCCAATGGAAGTGCAATCTGCAGTACGGCCTGGCCCACGGCAGCATCTGTAGCTACTGTTCGTGCGATGGCATAAGGTGTCACGAACTGTGTGGACTGAGTGCCACGTAGCCGCGCGGCAGATGTCTTCCCAAGGCACGTCTGCCAGTGAGGCCGACCTGGTGGCTGGCACTCACAGAGTGCACCGTGACTTTATCAGGTGAGGCTACTTTTGATTGGTTGCAGCATTCGCAGACACACCCGAGACCCATTTGGAGATTTGTTGGGACAAGACGGCTTGACCCTTGGACCGTTCGGAGATGGCCACATATAGCTTCGTCGATGTGTCGAGTCCTGTGTAGGTAGAATGGCAGTGCACGGCGGACGTCGAGGGAGTGCAAGGTCCTGTCAGCAGGGGAGGCATGTGGTTTGGGATGGAAAACCGGCAGGTGGATGCACTGATTGAGGTGGAACTCCGACACTACTTTTGGAAGGAATTTAGGGTGCAGCTGTAAGGACCCCTTGTCCTTGTGGAATATCACGTAGGGGGGATCTGCCATCATGGCTGCCAGGTCACTGACCTGTCTGGCTGAGGTAATAGCTACCAAGAATGTCACTTTCGTCGAGAGGTGGGAGAGGGAGCATGCTGCCAGCGGCTCAGAGGGTGGTTTCGTGAGGGCGGAGAGAACGAGATTAAGGTCCTGCGGGGTGTGGGCTTGAGTACTGGTGGAAAGATGTTGCATAAACCCTTCATGAAGTGGACGGTGGTGGAGTGCGAAAACACCGCGGTGTTGTCCACAGGAGGGAGAAAGACATTGAGTGCTGCCAGGTGCACCAGTACAAAACTGAGGGCTAGGCTCAACAATTTGAGGGTGAGGTGGTCAAGGACGACTGGAATAGACACCATGCTCAGTGAGCGGTGGTGGCGGTGAGCCCATACTGTGAAACGTTTCCATTTAGCTCGGTAGCAGGTTCTGATGGATTATCTCCTGCTTTGGGTATGGATTTCTCGCACTGGGGTAGATCTTTGACACCCATCCAAACATCAGGCTGTGAGGTGAAGAGGGTCCAGACTGGGTTGACAGAGCCTCCCCCGATCTCATGTGAGGAGATCTGGGAGTGTGCGGAGGCAGAGCAGTGTGCAGGCAGAAAGTCTAAGGAGGTCCATGAACCAGAACTGATAGGGCCAGAACAGGGCTGTGAGTAGGATGGTGGCACTGTCCCGGCAAATCTTGTGTAGCACCCATGGCAGGAGGAGAGTAGGGGTAAAGGCGTAGCAGAGGAGGGGAGGAGGAAAGCATCACCCTGAGAGCCCTTCCCTATCGCTCCCCTGGAACAATAGTGGGGCAGCTTTCGGTTTTGGGGAGTAGCAAAGAGGTCCCAATGGAGGGTGCCCTATGTTGCGAAGAGGTGCCAGAGCGTGGCATTGTGTAACTCCCACTCCTGATTGAGCTAGAGAGTCCCACTGAGTGCGTTGGCCAGGGAATTCTGGGTGCCCGGTATCTACGCGGCTTGAAGTGTCATGTGGTTCTGGATGCACCCGTTCTAAAGCTGGACTGACTCAGTGCAGAGGGAAGGAGACTTGGCGCCGCCCTGCTTGTTGAGGTACACCACTGCCGCGATGTTGTCAGAGAGCTACTGAACGCGGAGGGTCTGAATGAGCATGAGGAAGGCCTGGCACGCTAAACGGACTGCCTGCAGTTCTAGCACGTTTATGTGCATACTGTCTTCCTCTGGCATCCACACCCCTGGAGCTGCGTGGTGGTCTAAGTGGGCTCCCCAACCCCCAGGGGAGGGGTGTGTCATGATAGTGGCCTGTGGTGTGGGAGTGGTGAAGGGGGTGCCAATCATGATCTTGGAAGGACTGGACCACCATGAGAGGGAGGACACCATGGCCCAGGGAACGGTGAACACAACATAGATGGAAATGTGTGTGTAGTGTCACCTAGGTGCAGGCTGCCATATGTCCAAGGAGGGAGTGGCGGACCATGGCGGCCATGTGAACAACCAGGGAGCTGGGGTTTGGATGGGTAAAAAATCACCCCCTTTAGCAGGCACAAAATGTCTCCTCTCTGCCCATTTAAGTATGGGGGCACAGGGGGCAGGGGCATACCACAGTGCTCACGCCGGTTGGAGGATGGCCTCATGGATAGGTAGGGCTACTCGAGAAGGCCCCTGGTTTTGGAGTATATCCAGGAGTTGATGGTGTGGGTCCTGAACCTACTCCAATGGGATGTCCAAGTCTGCCACTACCCTCTGGATCAAGTCCTGGTATTAGCAATGGTCGTCCAGCAGAGAGAGCAGGAGAGGGATGGTCACCTCATCCGGCGAGGATACTCCAGCAGGGACCAGAGGAGCCGGCGGAAACAGTTTGATGTCTCCCTCCTCTTTATGCACCGACAGTGCTGGTGGGTGAGTGGAGGAGGGCCAGTACGATGCCTGAGATGGTGTCTGGCATCTGTGGTAGGCATCCCAGGCCAAAAGGAAGCGTCCCTTGGATGTGGTGGGCCCCACAGGAAGCGGTACCAGGCCTCCGTTTTCAGGTCGTATGCTGGAGGGTAGGGCAGTCTGGGCCATACATCCAGACTCCAGTGTGATGTCGGGGAGAACGAAGATTCCGGGTCCAAGAACTCCTTGGACTCTGAAGATGGTTCTGGGAAGGTGTGTGGGGGGGACTGTCAATACCGGAGGGCTGTGGTGTGGCACAGGGACGGGCTTCTCCGGCAGCAGTAGAAAAGATTTGTCCTCTGGAGTTGGGATGTTGTGGATGAGCCGGACAGAAGGAGAGATTGTGGGTAGGGAAGGATCAACTCTTCTGTCCACAGAAATGGCTCTGAGCATCCAGAGGTGCGCAGTGTGCCTGTGGAGATGCCAGAGGGGTGAGGATGATGGTGTCTGTGGAGCCAGCCTGTCTGGTAGGCGCCTGAGCACTGGTGGAACAGTCAGCACATGTGCCGATGAGCATTCCGAATGCCTGGGTGCCAAGGTTGCCATCAGTACTGTCGGACCCAGTTTGTGCCTGGCCTTACCCTTCACATGGGGAATCTTGGGCGCCGGTCCAGCTGCATCCCCATGTGACATCTCCCCTGACCTGGCACGGCTCGGGGAGGAAACGTGCTGGGAGCAGTCTGGGACGGGGATCTGCTCTTGTGCCTGGCAGAATGTTTTTTACTCTCATCCAGGACTTGGCCTTGCTCTTTAGTACTGCCAGTTCCGGGCCCTGCACGGTGCGCGGAGGGGCTCCCACTGCCAGTGATGGCTGCTGTACAGGTTGGGTCTCCTGGGCCTGGATCTGAGTACATCCTCGGTCTCATGGCTTCCTCCATCAGGTATTTACAGAGGTGGAGTTCACATGCTTCCTGGGTGCGGGCCAGGAAGGACTTGCAAATGCAGCAGCGAGCCGCGAAGTGTGCTTCGCCAAGGCAGTAGAGATATTGCTGATGCTTGTCGCTCACAGAGAAGGAGCACGGGTAGGAAACACCGTTTTGAAGCCTGGAATCTGGGGCACTGTCCCCGGAGGGGGGAGATGGTCCCTGAACAAGGAAAGAAAACTACCCTAGCTAACGAAACTAGAGAAACTATATAAAACTATTTATGACAAAGCAAAAGTGAGTCACTCTCTTAGAAAGTTCGCAGCACAAAGGAACAGGAGGTTCTGACTCAGGCCATGTGGCAGTCAGAGGGAACTGGAGAGGTGTCGACTCGCACTACCGATTATGCCCTCGGCTGGGAGTGCAAAGAGACACAGTACGCACGTGCGGGTCAATGGACACTGCTAAGAAACACTTCCGTACACAGGCGCATGGTGCGCATGTGCACACCCATGTGGAACACATATAGAGACCAGCACTCGAAGAGGAAGAAGGGACTGTAGATTCTCAAGAATGGGACGTCAGCAGGATATCTCAGAACTGCCAGCAGTTCCCGGCTCGCTGATCTCAGCTGCCATGATGGATCAGAAGAAAGGGGATCCCTCAAGCAGACCCACCACTATAAGCAATGGAAAGGTCATAATGAATCTCCAGGTAGAGCTGAGCGAATGATGGATTTTTCAGTGTGGGGGATAAACGAACCTCCCCCCCCACACACACACACACACCCCCAATCTGGCTCAACTGGAAACAAAACCAATTTTTTCTAAAATTTTCATTCAGTCAAAAAACTTAAAAAAATCATGTAGAATTCACCCAACCATTTCGGCTGACTCAAAACGATTTTTTAAAAAGTTTTTTAAAAAGCCATCTTTGGGGTTTCTCGCCTTTATGAGTTTTCTTAAAATGGCCAAATCTGAAAACAAACTGTTGTATTGAAATGAAAAGTGAAAATTAAATATTTCAACTTAAAAAAAAATAAATCAGATTTTTTGGACAAAACCATTTGTTGACTTCAACCAACATTCTTGAATGGTTTTGGAGCCCTGAAAATGTGCTTTTCAGTGAAATTTCTAATCGCCCCTGAAATTTCACCCAGCTCTAGTCCCAGACCCTCCAACAAGCTGCTGCCCAGCACGGCCAGCTCAGGTGGGACCCAGACACAGGAGGGTGGGTTGCATCCTAAGCTGTAACGTCTACCCTGATGGCTTTAGCGCTCTCCTGCGAGCCTGTAGCCTGGGTCGACAGACTTGGGCTTGTGCTACTGTGCTAACAATAGCTGTGTAGATGCTGGACTCAGGCTGGAATTCAGGATGTGAAGCCTACACAGGGGGTTGGCTTCAGAGCCTGAGCCACAACTTAAAAGCGCTGTCTACACAGCTGTTGTTAGGGTAGTAGTGCAAGCCCAAGTCTGTCGACCCAGGCTCAGGGACCCGCTGCCACTGGCTGCATAGACATACCCTGATTCGCACCTCTGCTATACTAATTGAATCAGAACTCTAATGCCTTAGCTGGAGCCTGGCCTCCCTGGAGTACGAAAGCTGATGAATCTGCAAAGACCCTAAACTCCCCAAGCTAGGATGGATGCATGTAATTTTATTGTGATGGGGCAAGGTGATGGATTCCTGTCCATCCAGCATTCCCCCAGCATGGACAGCAATCACTGTCTGACTGGGGAGAGAGGTGGTGCTGTCATGCACTCAGGGTACATACTGATGTTCCCAACCCCTGCCTAAGGTTCTGGGGTCCATGTGGCATAATGCACAACTCCAAAAGGGGGGAGGAAAGGCCAGTGAATTCAAGGGGGAGCAGCTCCCTTCTCTTCTCTTAGCCAAACGCTAGAGAAAACCATCCCCATGTGTGGGAGATGCAAGGGTGCAGAATGCAGCTCACATCAGGCTAGCATAGGCTCTATGAAATACAGTAGAACCCCAGAGCTATGAACACCTCGGGACTGTAGGTTTTTCATAACTCTGAACAAAACGTTATGGTTGTTCTTTCAAAAGTTTACAACTGAACATTGACTTAATACAGCTTTGAATTTTACTATGTGGAAGAAAAATGCTGCTTTTAACCATCTTAATTTAAACGAAACAAATACAGAAACCGTGTCCTTTCCTTGTCAAATCTTTTTTTATAAACTTTCCTTTATTTTTTTAGTAGTTACATTTAAAACAGTACTCTACTGTATTTTTTTTTTTTTTTTTTTTTTGTCTCTGCTGCTGCCTGATTACGTACTTCAGTTCCAAATGAGGTGTGTGGTTGCCCGGTCAGTTCGTAACTCTGGTGTTCCTAACTCTGAGATTCTACCGTAAGGAAATATTGTCACAGCACAGCTCGGCTCCTTAGGAGCCCCCCCCCGGAAATGGCTGTTTGATTTGCCCTACGATCAGCTAGCACGGAGGGTAAAGACGCTGCATAGTGCAGGCAGTTTTCACACAGCTAATCCCCAGCACAACAGAGAGAGAGAGAGAGAGATCTGCACTGACTGAACACTGATTACTGATCCAAAACTGTTGGCCTTTTGTTTCATTTCAAGCCAGACCCTAATTGTTTACTTTAAAGGTGTGTATAGATCTGCCCGTTTGATTCCCTGCCATGTCCAAAGCTTGCTTCAGAGCTCAAAACACTTGGGTTTTTAAAATCAAACACACTGTATTAAAGAACAGCTTTCACTCATCGTATAATTTAGGTGACCCCGTCACAATTTCTGAGCTCTGTGAACCTGTGCCTCTTAGAGCGACTGAAACCTCTCTGGCTGCGAATTAAATAGAGGGCAGCCTTGCCAAAAATATAATTAATAGACAGACACTTCACAGAGGCCGAGAGAAACGTGCAATCACTCTCTCCCGCATGCCCGCACAGACATGTTCATCCAGCAGCCAAACTAAATTCTCGAGCACAAGGCTGAAAGAAAAATGTCCTCCTGGCTGGGTTCTGTGGTTTGAATACAGCAGCTGGAAATGAAACACTGTAAGCACACGGACTGGGAAAGACAATGAGAAATGGAATCCCAGCCCAGTCTCTTGCCTTCTTCCTCGAGCCACATGGGAGGAGGTCGCTATCTCAGAATTTCCATCCCCAAGGAAATTTGGAAGCAAAAAACTAATTAAATGCAAAAGCTCTGTCAATGCGGCGTTAGATTTGAGCATTTAAGTGTACGAGAGCTAAGGGTCCCCCAGTGATGCTAATTGAGCCATATTGCACATATGTTGTTACAATGTATCCACCTCACGTGTAGTGGCATCCAGTATATAAAATAGGAGACGGTAGATTGTGACTTGGCTCATAAGACAAGAACAATTTCATTCAATGAAATGAAAAGGTAGCAAATTCAAAACTGCCTATAAGAAATACCTTTTCTCCCAATCTGTAATTTGACAGTGGAACTCATTGCCACAACATGTCTTTGAGGCTAAGGAATTAGCAAGATTCAAAGAAGGGAGGGACATTTACACAGATCATAAGAATATCCAAAGTTAATGGATACTGCTAACAAAACTTCTGGAGGAGAGATTAAGCTTCTTGCTTCAGGGCTTAATCCAATTTCAAATTATTAGGATGAGGCCTCCATGGACAGCAAGCTGTCCCGGGGGATAAGGAAGACCCTTGCATGACAAATCAAGCCAATGTTTGATCCGTTCTACTCCTTTGATTGTCAGAACCTTGGGGCTGGAGTTCTAATACATTTGGGTCAAAGCTCCCTTTCCCCCAGGGCTAACAATCTGGGGTAGTCAGATTTCAGGGAGAAGTAAAAACAGGAAACAAACCCATGGCAATTGTATCCTTGAGGGTAGACTCAGGACAGGGTGCCAAGCAGGCTTGCCTTAGTTGTCTATACGAGGAAAGGGAAGCCTGGCTGTCAATCTCCTTTTGGCAAGGCATGCTGGGAAAGGGAAGGAGTCTAGGGTCTCTATAATGTCTCAGGTAGTTGGAAGGGAGAGGGATGTTGAACTGACAATGCTGTGGGAGGTGAGATCTGTGGTGAATGCATACATGGACTTGGAGGTGCTTACCTATTTGCATATTACACTGAGAAACTCTTGGGGCTTTGATCACTGTATAGCTTGGGCAGCTGGTCACTCTATTACTCTAGATTGTACGGATGATTTAACAAACACTGTCTTTTTGAGACTATACTTCTCTCGGTCTTTCCTTCTTTACCCTAGCTTTTCCTGACCGCCTGCCATGGATACTGACAACAGACATAGAGTAAGTTTGAGGCTTCTAAGCTTTGTCAATATACAACTAGTGCCTGAAGAAGTGTTACAAACCCAGCACAGCATCTCAACAACAGAACCACAAACATGCTTCTCACCTTATCTGCCATCTGATTCCCTTAAAACTTGCCAATCTCAGCCCCTTCAGTAAGTGGGGTGAGACTGCAGAGGAAATACTCTGAATTTCTTATAAACCCAAGAAACCAAGTTCCTGCTTCACATAAACACTTAACTATGGAGCTATGAGCAGCAGCTCTATATATGTGGCTCTTAATTGTTCTACACAACAGTACACAACTAGAAAACATGAGACAATAATTCACAGAACAGTTTTAAAAATAACACTAAAGAACTCCTAGTCTGCTGAGGAAGAAAAAATCCTTCCCACATAAAACAGATAAGACACGTGCAAGTTTGTATTGCTGCTGGGCCTTTTGGCTGTTGGGTATCCAGATGAGGATGAACTTGATGACCTGGTAAGTTTTCATCCTGAATGATTTGCTAAAACTTTTTAAAAAACGGATATTCCAGAAGAGGCTGTAATTACCAGTGGAACGTAATTACCAGTGGGATTTAAGCCAGCCCTCCTCCACTGAGATCTTGAGGAATCTGAACAGCAGACTTGTGACAGTGACTTCACCACTACTATAAACAAAAGAGTCTAAACTCGGGGATTTCAATGGAATGTAGCTTCTAGACTCTGTGTCATCATTCATGCTGTCAGCAAAACAAGGAATTCAGAGCATGTAGGAGCTTAGGGAGATGGCAAGCTTTTTGCTACTGAAATACACTGACTGGACTGGTGTAGGAACACAGACAAACTTACTAGAGAAGATGTCCACTGAAAAGCCCCTTTTACATACGTCTGTGATTCTCTTTGGTTTTTCAAATCAGCCTGTCCTTGCCACAGAGAGCTCCAGACCCTGGATAAACACAGAAGCAAAACCAAAATGGAGCTACCCTGCTTTCATAGAGCCCCCAGGCTCCTGTGTCCTCTTGCTGCCAACCATGCAGTATCCACTGCTCCCTCCGATTCAGAGAAGTCTAGCAGGGCCACGCAGAAAACAACAGAATGGGAGGCAGACTTCACTGGGTGAGCTGGGGAAGAGACTCTAACAGAAAGCAACAAGTGGATCTGATGGTGAAACTCTGATGCTAGCTTCAAAATGCTGGAAAGCAAAACTGTACGAAAGCCCAGCTTATTCAGTGCAGTCAGTATGTAAAGGGAGTAAGTCAGTTGCTGCTGGATCTGAACGCATGACAAATCAAATCACAGACAGCTTAAGGTGAACTGGGCTCCCTGATAACTCTGACATGGGACTGAATAGCCTCCCTCCAGACTTGGAGCCACAAAACTTTCAAGGGCTAAACTTCAAGATAAACCTTCTTCTACTGCATGAGCACATTCTGAGCCTGTATGAAATCCAGGTAAATCCACCCCTAAGCATCACACTAGCAATGGCTATTTTAGAAACAGAATAGTGCTAGTGGTCCTGGAAGTGAGAGAAAAGCCCTTTTTTCCTATTTCCCTCATGCCAACCCAACAACACAAGCCAAAAGAAGGAAATGCCCCCTCCCATTAAAGAAGCTGCCCTTTTAAACCCAGCTAACGTCCAGAGGAGAGAAGGAACAGATCTTCTCAGACGTGGCATGAAAACTTGACAACAAAATGACAACAAAAATGCAGTGAGTGCTGTGGACTTAGAACCATGACATGGAGAACATCTGTGCTAACATGGCGGCCGGATGGTGCTCAGGTTTTGCTCTATAAAATCTGGGATTAGATCTTAAGGATGTCAGTTTGCAATCTAGCACTGTTAGAATGCCTTTTGTATGAGAGACTTAACAACGGCTTTTTCCTTCCAAGGAAGGGCCTGCCTATACATTGACAGAAAGCACTAGTGTAAAAAGAGACTTGCACTAGTGCAAAAATCCCAGCATGGAGAAGGCCTGAGATCTCTGACTGTGTTTTCAGTTACACCACTGTTTGGTGGTGTACTTCAATGTGTCTCATTTGTAGCTAATGAAAAAATCAACAGCAGAGATACAATGCTAATTATGTTTCTCTAACAGAGCCAAGCAACTCTCTTCTCTTGGAATTTTACAAAAAGTTTAAGTTACTCCTTTTCCAAACCCTGCAGTGGTGCACTGATTTCTCATGTACTTCGTTTCCTTTGAAAGAAGAAAGGGAAAATATCAGGTGCCTCTAACATGCCCCTGCCTATCTGCAAAGCACTCCTGACCCCTTGTAAAAGGATGTACCTGCCCTGTAGAATCCCCTGCTGGCTACGTGTGACTCTGCAGCCCCGTGCTTCAGTTTCCCTTCTCTCAGTGTCCCTTACAAAGCCCATATAGTCCAAAGGTATAAGAAGAAATTCCCCTGCTGGGGTCCTACTTTATTAAGTCAAGATAAACTTGAAATAAAGTCCCTTGGCCTGCAGTCTCTGCCCTCAGTTCAGCGGATTGTACAGATCTCCTTCTGGGGTCTGTGTTTCTGGGCTCCCAGCTGCTTCCTTCAGGAACCCTTCCAGCAGCTCTCGTAATTCTGTCCCTTACCTCCCTGGGCGGAGAGAGGTCTGTGAGGGAAAATTTAGCAGGCCTTAAACTTTAGTCAAGGCCCTGAGTTTGGTCAAGCTTGCTTACAGCCCTTGAACTAAGATCCTGCTTGTTTCTGTGTACAAGGGGCAGAAGGAGTCAGAGTGGAAAAAATCCCCAAACAGAACAATTTGTAATAGCCCAAGCTTAGGAAATATATAACCGCAATAGCACTGTTAGAAAAGTCAAACCACAAATGAACTAGGCTGTGAATAACAAGAAGGGTGATTGTTCTTTTTGCTTTTGACCTGTATTAATTTTGCTATGTATTCCAAATAAAGTAATTAATACGGAAGTATGTGTAATTTGTCTGTGGTTTTAAGCTTTAAAAAGCTTGTGTGTTCCTGGACTCGGGGGGAAGCTCCAATAGCTGTCACCCGCTGCGCTTGTAATCAATAAAGGGCCTCAGGCTGATCTGATTGAAAACACAACGCGTGGATCGATTTTTTCCACATCAATTGGTGCCGTGACTCGGATAGACAGCGACCCCAAACACCGGAGGACAGCGAGCTGTTCCCCACAAGACCCCGGGCCCATCAGAAAGGTAAGAGACCTTTTGAAATCTCTATTTAGGATTTCTGGTGGAGCACCGCCCGTAGGCTCTGGGTTCGGGTGACTTGCATGCTCTATTCGGACTTTTTGCTGCCAGACATATCTGATGCCCTTCTGATCTGTTCTGTACTGTACCCCGGGAAGAGCCAAGTGTGTGGCTAGATAGGCCTCTGACTCCATTACTGTGTGCCAGTGTGTGTGTTGGTGTGAGAGTGATCTGTTATAAGGGTCACAGGAAGACGCCCAGAGCTCTCTGTGAAGCATGTTGGCTCTAAAGCAAGCCCTGTGACCCCATCTAGAAGGGCCGAAACAGAAGGGCCCTGACCGAAGTAGCCTCGCTCTGCCGGCCTGACCGCCGAGGGGACTGCCTGGGTCTAGGTTTGTGTGACCCTATCCTCCGTGCCCTTGGGCGGTCTGATTTCCTCAACCTCTTTCCTCTGATTCCCCTCCCCGCCTAAGGGCAGTGCATGAGCCACTGACGGGTCCAAACGCCCCACCAAGAGCAACAGAGTAAGCAGCGCTGTTCTCTCTGAGACCAGCTGACGCTCTTTGCTGAAGGGGGGTGTAGACAGTCGTGGACGCCTACAATAAGCCTTCCCTGTGTAAAAGACCCGAGTGAAAGTGATCTGTTAAAATGGGGGCTGGTGAGACAAAAGGAATCACCGTCCCGCCAAAAGGGCACACCTGAGTATTGTATGTTTGTATGTACGCAAATTGCAGTCCTTTCACTTGTAAGCTTTTTAAAGAATGGGATCCCCACAAAGCCAGTTCAATGCATATTTTAATTGGCATGAAGAAGCAGAAAAATGGCGCCATGAATCTCAAACGAGGAGTCTCAAGGAGAAACTTACCACACAATTCAAAGAAATAAAAAGGGAATTGGCAAAGAATTTAAATTCAACTAAGCCAGCAAGAAATATTATGCAACAAAAACCCCTTATGTTTTTTCCACATCAGGTCCATGGGTAGCAGTCCTTCCGCTGCTGCTGTCTTACCCTCTATAAGGCCCAGGTGGGCAGCAGGGAATCAGACATATGCTCACGCTCCCTCTGAAAGGGGCCAGTCCCCCTGTGACATCCCTACTCCAAAGCCACATTCCTGAGTATACACAAAGGTACCCATTGAAGGGGCAGTCTCACTGCAATACCCAGGGAAGGGCCTAAGTGTTGCCAACTTTGAAATTCTCCATGTGAATCTCTCAGTAATTATATCCTCCACTCTCTAGAATCATGTGAGCATAAGGAATTCTCTGCTTGCGTTCAAACACCACCACACTTCCAGATCTCATCACTGTGGAGAAAAGCGGGAAACAGGGCAGATAAAAATCAATGAATTTTTGACAAAAAAACAAACAAACCTATTTTTTATTGAAATCAGATTTTTTTGATTTTGTTGTTCAAATTATAATAATTTGTTCTTTTAAAAAATAAACCTGTTTAAAATGAAATCTCAATTTAATACAAAATATGTTAAGGCCTAAACTTATTATAATCTCTTAGGACAATTTAATAATATATGCTGAATCCATGAGCCTCTAATCAAAATTTTTGAGTTAAAGGCTACTTTTCTATATAAAGAAAGAATCAAGGGAAAAACACTGAACTTTTGAGCTCAAGGTTTATAAATACGGCACAATAGGTCATGTGCTGTACCAAGGGCTTGATCCTGTGGGGGACCCGGGGCTGTGCTAAGTCATCACAGGTGGTGGGACTTAGCCTCTGACTCCAGGAGGCACCATCATGTACTTCATCAGGATCATCCACGGAGCCCACCGGGGGGGGGGGGGGGGGTCTCACGCTCCTGTTTTACAGCTTCTCCCTCCCTGAGCTCTGATTGGCTCAGTTCTTGGATTATGACTATTTCTTACTCCACCCACTATGGAAACTTACTCTCCAGCTCATGGAAAACACTGATCTACCGAGTAATTGCAAGCCCTTGCTTCTGGATGGTTCTGGGTACTTGAAGTAAGTGAACTTACCCTGTCTCCTTGTACACAGACAGAGAGACAAACACACAGAAACCCATTCATTTCTCGACGGCCGCCTCCTCTGTCTCTAATCATATAAAATATGCTGCGCAAGAGGCATGTGGGTTACATGAGCAGATAAAGTCTTGGATTGTTGTTAGTTCTCTTGTTTTGCTGGGGGTAGGGATGGGCTAGGAGTTGGGTGGGGTGGGGTGGGGGAGTTGAGTAACAAGGTAGAAGGAGCAGAATGAGTGACCAGAAAGGAGCAACACTGGTGTCAAAGCAGGAGACTGTGGGAAGAAGGGACAACGTTTTTCAGAGTGCAGCCTCTGGTGCTGATTAGAAATAATATTTTCTTCATTTGGACTAATTCAAAGTTGAGAAATTGCCTGGGAGTTGAAAAAGTAGGAAAACTGGTCTTGCTCGTCCAGTCTATGAATAAAAACGAAGAGGGAGGGGTGAGATCTACTAGTTTTCAAAGTTTGAAGGACAGCCTAAGAAACTTAGGAGACTGTTGTCTCATTTTCAAGACACTTAGATAAGTAGGAACATAAGCTGCTGTCACTTTCACCTAGGCCATGTCTCCACTACAAACTTGGGCCACCACAAGTTATGTCAGCATCAAGCTGCCACAGTGAGTATATCACTTGTGTGTGTACATACTTGGCTCTTTGCGTGTGCTCACCAGGAGTGCTTGTATCGATGCACAATGTGGTGCACCATGGGTACGTATCCCAGCATGCAGCTCATCACCGTCCAGAGCGCTGTCTTGGGAAGATCTGCCAATTCATGGCGGGGCAGGAACAAGTCATGCAGGGGTGACTTGGAGAAAGGGATCAAGTTCCCAGGATGCAGCTGTCTCCATCGCATAATGTCATCCATATCCTATAATTTTCATGCCTTCTTTAAAAATCCCACGAACCCACATGACCTTCCTTGCTGTCCGCCTTCACTGATAACAGCATGGAACCTGCACAGCTCTACACTATTGTCATGAGTGTTGGAAGCACAAGACATGCACGCACGATCCTCCAATATTTGCAGAGCCATAAGAAGAATTGAATGAGGGAACGTGCCGATTCCTTGTTGTGGAACATAATGAAAACCAACTCAGGATTGTTCGTGGTGTTCACAGAGCAGCTACAGATGGTGGAGTGCCACTTCTAGGCCCAAGAAATGAGCACTGACTGCTGGGATTGCATCATAATGTAGGTTTGGGATGATGAGCAATGGCTGCAGAACTTTCAGATG
>NW_020664584.1:11681950-11684066 GCF_002925995.2 Terrapene triunguis
TGCAGTACATAGTGGATGGATTTGCAGCAATGGGGTTCTTGAACTGTCGTGGAGTGATAGATGGCACACACATCCCTATTTTGGCCCCAGCCCACTTTGCTACAGAGTGTATCAACAGAATGGACTATTTTTCTATGGTTATACGAACACCAGTGACGCTTCACTGACATCAAAGTTGGCTGGTCCGGGAAGGTGCGTAACACTTTCATCTTTAAGAACACAGGACTGTTCGGTAATCTACAAGCACGGACTCTCTTTTCCGACTGGCGGATTACCACTGGTGACATTGAAATGCCAGTAGTGATCCTGGGGGACCCAGCCGACACATTCCACTCCTAGCTAATGAAGCCAGCCACCTTAACAGCACCAATGAAAGATTCAACAACTGCTCAGCAAGTGCAGCAGGGCATCCGAATATGCTTTTCGTAGACTGAAGGATTGCTGGCGTTGTTTAATCACAAGATTGGATCTTTGGAAAAAACATCCCAATGGTTACATCTGCCTGCTGTATCCTTCATAGTATCTGTTTGGCAAAGGGGGAAAGGGCGGAGATGGAGCAGCTGTCTGCTGAGTTTGAACAGTCAGACACAAGGGCTATTAGAAAAACTCGGAACTGTACGGCTGAAAGTGCTTTTGAAAGAGCACTTGAACAGTGAGTCACAGTAACGTGTTGTGGTGTACTGTGTTCTACTTGGCCCTGCTCTTTTGGGACCTGTTAGGAATTGGGTGGTGCTTGGTGTACATTTATAACACTGTGTTTATCACTGATCCTAGGAGTTGAGTCAGAATGTACAATAACAAGTAATGGTTGCTTTCAGGACCACCAGGCACACCAGAGCAGATGTTGTGAACTAATAAAGGTGAATTATTTTCCAAAGAATAGAATTTCATTGAGTAAGTCTGTGGCTCAGCACTGGATTCATTGTTGGTTTCCCTGGCCTTCTGGTATGCCTGCTGCAGTTCCTTGGTTTTCACACGGCACAGCTGCCGGTCTCTGTCGTATCCCTCCTCCTGCATGCCCTGAGCAATCTGCCCATAGATGTCGACATTTCTACAACTGCTCCGTAGCTGTGCCTGCACAGTCTCTTCTCCCCACAGGCCTAAGAGATCCCATATCTCCTGTCTGCTCCAGGCCAGTGCATGTGTGGAACATATCAGCGGCATGGTCAGCCGGGCAGTTGCACACAACTGTGAAGAGCTGCTAGGTGTGCTCATCAAGATGGGAAATCAGGAAAAGGCATTTCAAATATTTGTGGGGTTTTCAGAGGGTGGGGAGGGTTCCAGCCTGTGTGACCCCGGGCAGTGGAGTTCACAATGTAACCTGAGCGGTCAGTGTCAGGCATTGTGGGAAGCTGCTGGAGGACTTTTAGGGTTGACATAGATAGCGCAGTGTCTACACTCGCACTGCATTGACCTCAGTGCATTGACCATGGCTCAATGCCATTTGGGGAGCTGGTGTTACTGCGTCATCGTAACGGGGTGCTAACATCGGTGGGAGACAAATTCAAGTACAGACACATGCACAGCTAGGTCGCCCTCACTTTGTAGTGTAGACCAGGCCTTACTTGAAACTCTTCCTAGGCTGACCTGAAATAATCAGTTTAATTCACTGACTACAACCGTAATAAATCATTGGTTGTAAATGTGAAACATGTCTGGATGAGAGAAGTTATGTATCCAAAATATTTACAGTGGGTTTTGTTTCATACAAATAAAGTGTATATGCTGTTCTGTGTGTTTAATTAAATTGAAGTCACCATCCTAATGCAGCTGGACACAAATCATGAGCCAAAAGTGAATTATTCAGTAAATAAGCAATATATCAGTCACCATTTTCTAACACACTAAAATTTACAGTTAATAAAAATCTGAAAATATTAAGCTATATAATTGTTTAAATAAACGTATGTAGTTATACTGTACCCTGCTAGGAAACAGAAAATTGTACGAAATCTAGTGTAAAGGCTCTATTTAGGTGTAAACCAACATGTTTAATGGTCATATTAGCTAATGAGAATGCACCTTTCTTTAGAAAATAACTGAAGTACAAATGGAAAAGTTGGTTAAAACAGGTTTCAGAGTGGTAGCTGTGTTAGTCTGTATCAGCAAAAACAAC
>NW_020664584.1:11684466-11696545 GCF_002925995.2 Terrapene triunguis
AGCTTATGCCCAAATAAATTTGTTAGTCTCTAAGGTGCCACAAGGACTCCTCGTTGTTGTTGGGTTTTTTTGGTTAAAACAGATTATTTCAATTGAGGCTTTCCACTTGGGGATTTAAATCAATCCAGCCTGGCTGGAAAACATGACCCCTCAGGGCATCCCACACAAGGGCCAAGAAAAAAAACTCCAATCTCCTACTTTTCAAACCTCATGCTATTTTGGTCCCTGACCGTGGTTTCTGAATAGCTGGGGTTAGCAACACTGGCGTTTGGCCCTGGGATGCAGTGAGCAGCAGGGAGGGAATGGCTGGTTTGTAACTTGTGCAGTCACTTATCTACCAACAGTCCTGGGTTTTTTTTACCCATGGTCTTGGCCAGCCGAGGCCAGAAGACACACCCATTAGGAGAGTAATTCATTCCTATCATGGGATTATTGTGCAGGCAGCAGGCAGGCAGCGATAGTGAGCCCAGAGTGGCTGGCAAAGGATGGGTTGTACCAAACAGACTAAGTTTTGGAAGCAGATTGGTTTCTTGGAAATGGCCAGGGGACACCCCAGGGGGGAACCTCAATCTCCTCAACTGTCACAAGACATGGAAACATAGGAGAAGCCTGAACAAATGTATGGGGAAAACACCGCATGGCCCCCCACCCCCTCTGGACAGTGTGTGCAGGAGAGCTCCTCTGAAGTTTCCCCCCCCCAAAGCAACTGGAAGAGAGCTGCAGCTAATGGTGGCGAGGGGCATCCATGAGCTCTAGCTGCTCAGTGGAACTCTGAGGCTTTGATAACATCTCGAACGCCCCAGGCTGCTCCAACACACACTGCCCCAGGGAAGGCTGGCAGCTGTGGGGTCACGAGGGAGGGGACCTACACTATATTTACTGTAAGCACTGGAATGGGGAGGGGCAGGAGGCAGGGCTCAGAGCAGCATGGACATCTGCCCTGGGCACTTAGAGCAGAGTCAGCCCCAGCATGATACTAGCTAGTCTGCAGTTGGCAGGCCAGTCTGACCAGCTGAGATTAAGCAGAAACTGCACAATCCCTCTCACCTGAAAGATACCTGGATCCAAATGCATTTGCAGAGTGTCTGAAAAATCCCTCTCCTCCATACAATGCAGCTCGCAACCAACCAGAGGATGGAAAGCAAGCACCTATTAGCCAAGGGTGACTGTAAATCAATGCTGAACCAAGCTGATTAGCACGATGCAAATAAACAGCTCACCTCCGAGTGACATGCAATGGAGGCTGCCGTTTATGGAATATTTCTGGGCTGCACAGTTTGAGTTTCACCAATGCTGCTCCCAACTCCGGAACTGTACAAGGACCTCCACTGCACAGTAGTGTCTTGGTCCTCCTCTACTCCTTCCTGGGAGCAGGCACAGATATTTAAATCCTAGGGGGTTCTGGCTCACCAGCTCTCAATGCTTTCCTCATTGTCCTCACCTAGCTGGGCCCAGTCTCCATGCCTCTGGTTCTCAGCCCAGTCCCCTTCACATTCTGCACCTCAGCTGCCAGACCCAGTTTCCCACTCACCACCCCACCCCAAGGCTTCTTGTCCCAATCTGCTCCCCTGCAGGTCCAGCGCTTATCCCCTCTGCATTCGAAACAAGCAGCTGCCTTCTCCATGCTGCCTGAGCCCAGCAAGGGGTCACTGAGAGCACAGGAGAGGCAGACTCCCTGCTCTCAGTTCCAGTGACTGGACCCACCCCTCACACAGCCGGCAGATGTCCAGAGCTGCAATTGCAGTGAAAGTCCTGTTCAGCCCTGGGCCCAGTGACGACAGAAGCTTCCGGGAATGTCACTATTAAAATCAAAGAAGTTCCTATTGAGCGTGTGCGAATTGGGATTTTTTCCAAGGACTTATAACTTAGCTAAATGTGGGCAGATTTTCACAAGGATGGCAAAAGACACATTCCTGGCACAAAGGCCAACCCCCTGGCAACTTTCAAGTTCCTGCTCCAAAGCATGGTGGTGCTAGAGCTACCCAAAGGGAAGGTCTCTAGTCTCTTTCTTGGAAACGGGGAAACCTTTTCGGATGAAATTTTCCAAAAAATTCAGCCTGAGGCAGACACCAGGCATGTAAAATTTCAGACCGAAAGGTTAACGTTTGGTAAAGTTATAAGCAACTGAAAACAGAGTCTTACAATGAGAATTGTTCGGCAACCTTAATAGGCGGGGCTAGTCTGAACACATTCATATTCCTAGACTGAACAACACTGTGGTACAGGTTCTACTAGCAAATGGCTCCCACAGCAACTAATCTGCTGTGTCTGAGGTTTGACAGACCATGCACATGTAGTCTTCATGTTCTGCCTCTCTTTACCTTCTTCCTCGGTGTTTTGCTTCCTCTTTTTCCTGGATTTGGAGTTCTTCTTGTTTTTCAGATCCAGAAGTTCCTTAATGCGCTGGGTAACTGAAAATCCAAAGCACGGTTAAGTGAGTGACCGCAAAGCAGACTGAACATGCTCCGCCTTCTTCACCTTATAGCATGCATGTAGTGACCCAGCATAGACAACTAAGGACAAAGGACAGCAAGACACCAAAACTGCCCACAGACATCAGCAAAAGCAACCTGCTCTGGTGCTGCACGAGGGGGCAGGCTGGCCCCAACTGGTCAGGGAACGGATGCTAGGAGAGCTGGAGGCCATGGCTGGGGAGATGGGGAAGAGGAGAATAAAATCTATTTAAAGTGAAAGAGCCTCTAAGAACCTTGTGTCCGTGACACTGGTATCAGCCAATTCCAGAAAGGCCTAGGCTAGGGCTCAGAGAGATCGTCACTGGAATCCCCTGAACAGGAAGGATACTGGAGGGCGGCTCCAGAATGTCAAATCTCCTTCCGCAAACTTGTCTTGCTTACAGATCAGCTGCACTCTCGCCCACCAAACACCGCCCCAATACTGGTTAGCAAGACTGACCTAGTGATCCCACTGGTCCCTGCAGCACCAGAGTCTGGGAAATGAGAGGAAGAAAGTCCTGCCCAAGCCAGTTTACGATGCCTCCTGGTTTGTTTCTGCCCCGGAATTTCTGGCCAAGGGGAAGCCCAGAGCTGCTACACCCATGGGAGGAAGCACTAATATTCAATGCTCCATCTAGGAGGGTGTTTATGGAGAGCAAATGCTTGAACTAAGGTTACAATTCCCATTCCATTAGACTCTCTACTCTCACTCATCCAGGAAATTCTCCTCTGGGACTGAAAGCTCCAACAAAAATGATTAAAGGTCTAGAAAACATGACGTATTGAGGGAAGACTGAAAAAATTAGGTTTGTTTAGTCTGGAGAAGAGAAGACTGACGGGGACATGATAACAGTTTTTAAGTACATAAAAGGTTGTTACAAGGAGAGGAAGGTAAATTGTTTTTCTTAAGGAAAACTGAGGACAGGACAAGAAGCAATGGGCTTAAATTGCAGCAAGGGAGGTTTAGGTTGGACATTAGGAAAAGATTCCTAACTGTCAGGGTGGTTAAGCACTGGAATATATTGCCTAGGGAAACTGTGGAATCTCCATCATTGGAGAGTTTTAAGAGCAGATTAGACAAACACCTGTCAGGGACGGTCTAGATAATACTTAGTCCTGCCATGAGTGCAGGGGACTGGACTAGATGACCTCCTGAGGTCCCTTCTACTCCTATGATTCTATTATTCTAACGCTTGATCTCAGCCCACAGGAGAACCATTGGGAAGGTCTGAGCAAGTGTCCTGCAGCCATGTTTGCGTTAGGTGAGTGTGGGGGAATATTCTATACACCCTGAATCAAATCCACAGGACACTTTTGGCTGCACTTGAAATTTGAGATCCTGGGATTTGTCCTCACTGAACATCACAGGTTGGCAACACAGTGCACCTGTGTTCTTCAGGGGGGGTGTACATGGCAGAGGGCAATAGGCAAAAGCTAAGGCTGTGAACACCAGTTTCTGCAGCACGCGCAGGGATTCTGCTGGGAAGAATTTCTACAAATCCTGGGCCAAGGATCGCACACTGCACATGTGGGGCATACTTGATATTTTTGACAGAATGCAAACTTTCCCTAACCCAATGCAAGGTCAGTGCTACAGGGATCGAGCACCAGCCGTTCCCTTCCCTGAGAGCCTTGCTCGGCATCTGAAGTGCTAAGTCAGGGGGAACTTGCCAGAATAAGGAGCCCAGTCAAGTCAGGCCCACTGACTCCAGTGGGTGTAGCAGCTGCTCGGTGCCTCTGGATTTGGCTCTGGGGCTCCAGCAACAGCACTATCCTTTAACCTCGGCATACAGCCAGTTATCACCGGGTGCTGTCTTTAGGGGGGTTGGGCAGCATCTCCATTACATCTCAAACAGCCCACTCTATTGTACTTTGTTTTCAAAGCTTCTACTCTTCCTCATGTCAGTCTGATCCAGTCAAGTGTTCTCTGTAACTTATAAAAGTAAACCCATCTAAATCAGAGACCTTTGGGAGGAGTGTAGTCTTGTGAGCAAAGGACAGGACTGGGAACCAGGAACTCCAAATGCTGGCCTGACACAGGCCCTGTGCCTTGGACAAGTCACAGCCTCAGTTTCTTTGCCAGCAGAACACCCCATGGGAGAAACGATTCGAGCACTTCGTGCGTGGTAGTTATGACTGTGCAGAAGCGTTGCTCTTGAGCACTGAAGAAGTGCCTATAAATACCTTCATCGTTAGCACTTAGTAATTTTGCATGGGGTTCTGATTATATCTGTCTGAGCCCCACACTGAAAGTGGGAGATGCCGGTATGGATGGGGCCAGCGACTGGAGGTGCACCTTTGCTCGGAGGCACGCCGTTCCCGGCATCGTGGGGTGAGGCTCTGCTTATCGCACACGTGGGGCTGCTGACAAAAGCCTATGTTTTGTCAAGGCTGGCCTCAAGGCTGTGTGCAATGCAGCTGTCACCGTGTGGGTCCCTGGTTACCTCACCCACCTTGTCTCTCAAGGCTGTAACAGTCAGAGAACCCCTGATTAGACTGTGTCTAGAACTGATATACGCCAACTACAGTGGCTTGTATTCTTTCAAGACAGAATGCTCCTTACAAGATGTGCTAACTACTTCTGTTAAACCTTGTATTTTGCTGTGAGACTAGGAGTACCTTTGCCAGGCCTGGGGAAGAGCTCTGTGTAGTTCGAAAGCTTGGCTCTCACCAATAGAAGTTGGTCCAGTAAAACATATCACCTCCCCAACCTTATCTCGCTAATATCCACTACTGCATACAGCCATTTGTTTCGTCAGATACAAGCTAGAATCACTGGGAGAAGGCCTGACAGCAGCTGTGCTGCATGATGGAAGGACTTGCTTCCTACATCTCTTCATAGAATGCAACCACCTTGGCACTGGAAACTAATTAATTAAAGGAACACCCATGTGCCTGTGACTGCTTGAGAAGTGTTTACTGCACAGGCCCAGCAGCTCCTGGGAATGGCACAACCCTTATCCCTGCCTGCTGATAGCAATATGGCTGCAAACCTCCCTGGAGTTTGAGCATGACGACTTACCAGTATTACTAATCAGTAAGGCTGCGAATCATTCATGGAGGTCACGGAAATCACAGCTTCCGTGACTTTCCATGACCTCTGTGAATTTTGCGGCGGCAGGTGCGGCTAACTCCAGGGCCATCCCAGCATCTGAGAAAGCCCCAGAGCCAGCCGCAGTGGCCGCTGCTCTGGTAGCCCCAGGAGCAGTGGTCCGGGCCCAGTGGTGGCAGGCAGGAGCCCGGGCCGCCCCCTGCCTGGACCACCATCGGCAGCAGGCAGGGGCCCTGACTGTCCCCCACCCGGAGCGGCGGCAGGGCCCTGGACGGGCCACCGGCCGGAGCAGCAGCCGGGGGCCCCAGCCCAGCCCCCCAGCAGTGGCAGGGGCCCTCGGGCTGGCCCCCCAGCAGCAGCAGCGGGGCCCCGCGCTGCCCCCGTCCCTCCCCCAGGAGCAGCAGTCCTCAGGAGTGCTCCCCTCCCAGCAGGTAAGATTTAGTCACAGGTATTTTTAGTTAAAGTCATGAACAGGTCACGGGGCCGTGACTTTTTATTTATTGCCCGTGACCTGTCCTTGACTGTTACTAAAAATACCTGTGACTAAAACGTAGCCTTACTAATCAGTATCAGGGTTACAACCTCCACCAGCTCCTGCACAATTCAGTTAATTATAACATGCCCCATAGCCCCTCATTCAGAGGGTATGCCACAAAATAAGGACCAAATTCAGCTTTCAGATACACCAGTGTAAATCTGCAGTCCAGTGGAGTCACTTCAGATTCACACTAGCATAAGGGAGAGCAGTCTGTCCCTCTCTAAGGCTTTGTCTACACTAGCACTTTTGTCAGTCAGGGTGTGAACCTCCCCCCCCCCCACACACACACCCAACATAAGTTTCACTGACAAACGCGCCGGTCAGGACAGCGCTATGTCGGCGGGAGATGCTCTCCTGCTGACATAGCTACCGCCACTCATTTGGGGTGGTTTAATTATGCCAACAGGAGAGCTCTCTCCCTCCAGCATAGAGGGGCTACACGAGAGGTCTTACAGTGGCGCAGCTGCAGTGGTACAGCTGTGCCCGTGTAAGCTCCATAGTGTAGACATAGCCTCAGTGTTTATACCTGATGCTGCCCAAATAATCAGACACTGCACAGTAACAGCGGAGTTGCATAGGCCCGACGCTGGCCCAATGCGTGATGGTGAATTTCAGTGCCATTAAACAACTGTTGTGATGTGTGAGGCACTTACTGTTTTCATCATTGACCTGGTCGAGATGGCGGTAGATGTAACCTTCCAGGTAAGACTGAAACTTGGGTGATGGGGAAAAAAAGGCCAGACTGATGGCCATGAGTTCCCAGCCCCACGCCAGACTTCGGTAACACATATTGTCCGTAGTCTGCCTGATCAGCTGTATGTACAGCTCATCCCGTAAACCCTGTATGCTCCAGCACTTGATAACTGTGACCAAAGCCACATGATTTCGGTCCATGCGGGCCTGGCGGTCACCCATGTAGATCTGCACCAGTTTAAACATCTCACATGCTTCCTTTTTAATGGTGTGGTTGCTGGTGATGAGCATTGGCTTTTTGATGGAGCCTCTGTTCCAAGAGAGCATGTTGGAGATGGAGATCCTTCGGCGGAAGATGCCCTGAGTGTGCATGTTTAGGTTTTTGGAAGCCCAGTCTGCCATGCTGAGTTGAGAGATGGGCTTCCGTAACGTGCTGTAGGGAAACTGATACCCCATGCTGATGGCAGGCTGCACGCTATTCTCCTGCTTGGAGTCTGACTCGATTGTTCCAGGCTGCAAGGGAGAACAGACAAGTTACAATCAAAAGCATTTTAGCTGAGTGTCTTACCCGAGTGAGGTAGTTAAACAGCATCAGCCACCCAACCTCCAGGAACTAGTCGTGAGCAGAGAAAAAATATATTTTGGATGCAGTCAGTTGCTGGGATCTGCACTCCTCCAACAGCCCCCGCTGACAGCCCCTGGGACACGTTTAGGGACAAGCCCACCTCCCACTCTGTGTCCCTTGCGGGGGTGGGGAAACAGAACTTATCCCCAAAGCTGGCCCAGGACTCCAGGTGTCAACCCAGACAGCAGGCGCTCCTCACAGCCACTCAGCTCCCATCTCCCTCTCTCCTCTTCACACCCTCTGCTCTATCTGGGGGCCAGCAGAGCTGAGAGCGGCAGGGCGCTCAGGAGCACAACTCCCAGTTCCTTCCCTTCTGCAGCCTCTGCCTCCCTTTGCTGCTGCTCCAGGCCTGTAGCTGGAACCCACCCATAGTATTTTCCCAGCTCTGGCAACAAAGCATTATAAACACTTAGAAATGATCAAAGCTAGTCAGCTTTTGGGAGGACTGTATCTTGAGAACACCTGCACCAGGTGATCCCAAATTCCCATCACACATTCTACTCCAGGCCAGTCTATCAAGGCGTGGATTTCTTTCATTGGCCAGCATGCCACGTTCCTCCCCTGGAGTATCCGGGCTCTGTCTCTCTGGCACACAGTACCTGTTGTACTCCCAGACAAAATGCTCTATCACCTCTTGCTATCCAAACCCCGCTTTTCCCCACCTTGCTGAGGCTCCCTGAGAGGGCACAGCCCCACACCTTCCTCCCCACAGCCAGCACACACTCATCATCCATGTTCCCCAGCAACCCATGCCCTCCTCCCCAGTGAATGTGGTCACACATGTGGCCCTTTCAAAGTGCCTGTTCCCCACTTCATGGCCCCCACTGTCCACACAGACCCCAGGAACCGCCTGTCTTTGGCTGGCTTATGCCAACTCAACCAGTGTCTCACAGCTGGGTTACGTGCAATAAGCCACATTATCACACATGGGGGGAGGGCTCTGGTCAGGCTTAGCATCATACACGGGGCAGCGGAAGGCCAGCTCAGGCTGTCCCAGACTACTGCCAACAGCATTTCAGGCTAGCCAGTTTTCTGAACTATTGGGTGCTTTTCCTTGGCTCCCGCAGCCTCCCTCCTGGGAACCATGGCCACATCTACAATGGAGAAGGACAGGCTGCGACAAGGAGCCGGGCCAGGGTCTTTGCACATCTATTTGGGTAGCAAGGCTGCGTAATGATGCACCTAAAGAGAATCCCCTGGGAGGAGACGCTGGGCTGTCTATCGGAGGACAGTGAGGTGCAGCGTGATAATGGCCCAGGCAGAGGCCCAGGGGTAAGTGCTCTCATCTCCCCTGCAGGTCAGGGAGGACTAGCTGAGAGAGACCAGGAAGAGTACTGCCTTCTATCTGCCCCCACCTCCAGACCAGGGAGGTGTACCCAATGGCCCTAAGAGTGCATCTGCACTGCAGCTGGGGGCGAGCCTCCCCGCCTGGGTAGGCAGCTCGCGCTAGCTTGGCTTGAGAGCACAGTTAATTAATCCGTGGCCTTGGACCGGAAAGGGGCTGTTCTCTCTCCCAGGAGTGCAGCTGCAGGAGACTGTGCGAGATGCAGTGTTCAGTCGAACACACAGTGCCTCCGAGTAGACTCCACAGAGACTGATGAGGACGAACTCATGACCCTTCATCAAGTAGCTACCCTGGATTTGTTTCTAATAATCCACTGGGTCGCAGACTCCAAGGCCCAGACAAGATCATTTCACGTGTAACTGTATTTAAACATACAGTCAGCTGCACCTTGACCCCGGCACCACCTCCTTAACTCCCCCCAACAATGGGGCCCTCAGCATGCCCTGAAGGTCGACAACTCTGGGCTATTTCGCACTGGATGGGAGGGAACAGCAGAGCCCCGGGCCCGCAAACAGAATGCCCTACTGCCGCCCCGCTCCTGGTGGTAACCATGGCATTGTACCACAGGGAGAGGATCTCTCTGGTGGGGCTTTTTAGAATCATAGACCTGGAAGGGACCTCGAGAGGTCATCTAGTCCAGTCCCCTGCACTCGTGGCAGGACTAATTATCTAGACCATCCCTGACAAGTGTTTGTCTAACCTGCTCTTAAAAATCTCCAATGATGGAGATTCCACAACCTCCTTAGGCAATTTATTCCAGTGCTTAACCACTCTGACAGTTAGTTTTTCCTAATGTCCAACCTAAACCTCCCTTGCTGCAATTTAAGCCCATTGCTTCTTGTCCTATTCCCAGAGGTTAAGAAAAACAATTTTTCTTCCTCCTCCTTGTAACAACCTTTTACATGCTTGAAAATTATTACGTCCCCTCTCAGTCTTCTCTTCTCCAGACTAAACAAACCCAATTTTTTCAATCTTCCCTCATAGGTCATGTTTTCTAAACCTTTAATCATTTGTGTTGCTCTTCTCTGGACTCTCTCCAATTTGTCCACATCTTTCCTGAAATGTGGCACCCAGAACTGGACACAATACTCCAGCTGAGGCCTAATCAGAGCAGAGTAGAGCGGAAGAATTACTTCTCGTGTCTTGCTTACAACACTCCTGCTAATACATCCCAGAATGATGTTCACTTTTTTGCAACAGTGTTACCCTGTGTGACAGACCCAGACCAGTGGGGTACAGGAGTCTGGTAGAGGGCAAATATACTGGTCACTGGATGAGTAGTTTTCTGTTCCCTGAGTGACCAGAGCAGGGGCTGCACTAGAGTAATCAGGAACCTGCTAGAACCAGTTAAGGCAGGCAGGCTAATTAGGACACCTGGAGCCAATTAAGAACCAGCTTCTAGAATCAATTAAGGCAGGCTAATCAGGGCACCTGGGTTTTTAAAAGGAGCTCACTTCAGTTTGTGGTGGGAGTGTGAGGAGCTGGGAGCAAGAGGCGCAAGGAGCTGAGAGTGAGAGGGTGTGCTGCTGGAGGACTGAGGAGCACAAGCGTTATCAGACACCAGGAGGAAGGTCCTGTGGTGAGAATAAGGAAGGTGTTTGGAGGAGGCATGGGGAAGTAGCCCAGGGAGTTGTAGCTGTCATGCAGCTGTTACAGGAGGCACTATAGACAGCTGCAGTCCACAGGGCCCTGGGCTGGAACCTGGAGTAGAAGGCGGGCCCGGGTTCCCCCCAAACCTCCCAATTGACCTGGACTGTGGGTTCTCCCAGAGGGGAAGGTCTCTGGCCTGTTCCCCAACCCACATGGTGAATCTCTGAGGCAAGAAAATCCGCCAATAAGCGCAGGACCCACCAAGATAGAGGAGGAACTTTGTCACACCTGTTTACTCATATTTAGTTTGTGGCCCACTATGACCCCCAGATCCCTTTCCACAGTACTCCTTCCTAGACAGTCATTTCCCATTTTGTATGTGTGCAACTGATTGTCCCTTCCTAAATGGGATACTTTGCATTTGTCCTTATTGAATTTCATCCTATTTACTTCAGACCATTTCTCCAGTTTGTCCAGATCATTTTGAATTTTAATCCTAGCCTCCAAAGCACTTGCAACCCCTCCCAGCTTGGTATCGTCCGCAAACTTTATAAGTGTATAAATTCTATGCCATTATCTAAATAACTGATGAAGATATTGAACAGAACCGCACTCAGAACCGATCCCTGCGGGACCCCATTCGTTATGCCCTGCCAGCATGACTGTGAACCACTGATGGGAATGGTTTTCCAACCAGTTTTGCACCCACCTTATACTAGCTCCATCTAGGTTGCTAACCCTAATTTGTTTGAGACGGTCATGCGAAACAGTATCAAAAGCTTTAGTAAAGTCAAGATATACCACATCTACCGCTTCTCCCCTATCCACAAGGCTTGTTACCCAGTCAAAGAAAGCTATCAGGTTGGTTTGACACGATTTGTTTTTCACAAATCCATGCTGACTGTTACTTATCACCTTATTATCTTCTAGCTGTTTGCAAAGTGATTTCTTAATTATTTGCTCCATTATCTTTCCCAGAAGTTAAGCTGACTGGTCTGTAATTTCCTGGGTTGTCCTTATTTCCCTTTTTATGGATGGGCACTATATTTGCCCTTTTCCAGTCTTCTGGAATCTCTCCCATTTTCCATGACTTTGCAAAGATAACTGCTGATGGCTCAGGTATCTCCTCAGTCAGCTCCTTGGGTATTCTAGGATGCATTTCATCAGGCCCTGGTGACTTGAAGACATCTAACTTGTCTAAGTAATTTTTAACTTGTTCTTTCCCTATTTTAGCCTCTTCTAAATCCTACCTCATTTTCCCTGGCATTCACTACATTAGACATCCAATCACCACCAACCTTCTTGGTGAAAACCGAAACAAAGAAGTCATTAAGCACTTCTGCCATTTCCACATTTTCTGTTGTTATTCCCCCCACGAGTAACGGGCCTACCCTGTCCTTGGTCTTTATGGATGTTTATAGATCAAACAGATCTATAGCCTATAGATAGGTGTTTATAGATCAAAACCAACACCTCAAAGTCTACCTGGATGCTGAAAAGTGACCAGTGTGGGGCCATGTACTCTCTATAGCCACCCCATCTACCAAGATGACAGCTGCTCTCTGTACCAGTTCTAGCTTCTGGGCCAGTTTAAGATGTGGCCTCATGTGGCTCGCGTTGCGTTCATCTGATGCTGAAGTGCAAAAGCACAGATGAAGTTAGAGAGCCACATCTAAAACACAAGGCCATACCTTTGCAGCCAGAGGCCCATGGAACCTGTCCACCCTGTTGGTGATTAGCAATTGCCCTCTACATCCCTTTGGGATCTCTCAGATAGGAAAGA
>NW_020664584.1:11696555-11726561 GCF_002925995.2 Terrapene triunguis
CAGCCACACCTCATGATCAAGGGTATGGAAGGCAGCTGGCAGATCTAACAATACCAGCATGGACACATGGTCATTGTCTGCGGTTAGGAGGCAAACACAGAAGAGCACAACAAGAGCAATCTCTAAACCAAATCAGGTACGTAGCTTGACTGACCTGACCAGCGAAATACTGAGAGATTTGTCTTGTCACAACCTTCTCAATAATCCAAAAAGGGAAGGTGCAACTCTGGCTAGTCTGTCAGTATTGGGTGGTTTCTTGAGCCACAGATGAACACAGGCCTTCTCCAAGGCTGGTGGTATCCTGCCCTTCTTAATGGAGGCAAACAAGGACCCGTCCTTCCCTGGCTGGCCTTCCCCAGTCAGAAAGGACATGGTTCTAAAACAGACTGTGGCTCAAAATCCTCCAACAACTCCAGAACCTCAGTGAGTAACACTGGGCAAGACTCACCAAGTAGATCCTGCCTCTGTCCCCCTAAGATCCTGCTCCACAAAGCACATTTTTAAAGGCCCCCGCCCTTTTTTTTTTGCATCACAAAGAAGCAAAAAAAGCCACACGCATTTTTTTCTTTGCAATCACCTATACATTTAGGAGCACTTTAAATTTCAACCCCAGAGCTAGTCAGAACAGGATACACATTGAGATTAAGTTGGTGGTTTTCTTGATAGCAAACAATGCTGAATTTACTTGTGTCAGACTCTTGTCTGGGCCTACCCTCTCCTATCCTAAACATATGGCTCTATGGGGGTGATAGATTAGCATGTGTCTTCCTCACTTGCTCAGCACCTCCTGGTAACAACATTCTGGGCAGGATAATTTCTCCTGATTTTTTTTCTTTTGTTTTTTTTTTAAACCCTTGATGGCATCTGTTCCTCCAGCTACCGTCCCATCTCCCTTCTCCCAGCATCTCTAAGCCCACTGAACACACTGTCCACAACCATTATCCAGAGCTCCTCTCCTCCAATGCCATCCTAGACCCTCTCCAATCTTCCTGTCACCCCTGTACCCTGCTGCAATGGCTCTCACCAAAGCCTCTAATGACTTCTTCCTGGCCAATGCTGAGAACCTGTGCTCCATCCTCATCCTCCTGGACCTGTCCGCTGCCTTTGACCGGGCTTCTCTTCTTGAAAGCTTGGCCTCTTTCAGCTTCCATTTCTTCATCCTCTCCTGCTTCTACTCCTACCGCTCTAGTTAATCCTTCAGAGGATCCCTCTCCTCCCTCTGCCAACTCTCTGTGGGGTTCCACAGGGCTCTGTCCTTTGTCCCCTTCTCCATTCCTTCCACACCTCATCTCTGGGCAATTTAATTCACAAACATAAATTCAGCTATCATCTGTATGGTGATGACTCTCAGATCTACCTCTACTCCAGGCCGTTTTCCTTCTGTCCTAGACTTCAGCCTGCCTTTCTGACATCTCCTGGGAGTCCAGACATCAGCTTAAGGTCACCATGACCAAAACAGAGCTCTTAATCTTCTCGTCAGCCCCCTCCCCCATCCCTCTTGTCCATTACCAAGGACAACCCCACCATCCACGCTGTCACACAAGCCTGTCACCTGGGCATCATCTTTGACTCAGCTTTCTCTCTAGACCATCATACGCAGGCTCCTGTCTGGCCTTCACAAATCCCATCTCATCCCACTTACACCCATTCAGAATGCTGCTCCAGAGAGTGTTTTCCTGGCTCCTCCCATTTGGCCACGTCACCCCTCTTTGCACCCCTCTCCTGGCTCCCTCTTCTCCATCACATCCAAAACAAACACCTTCTCGTTCAGAGCTCTTCAGACAGTCCCTACCTGACCTAGCATCTTTTAGACATGCTCAAAATGTCGGCTCTGAACTCCACTCTGCCAGTAACATCAGCCTCCTTTGCCCACTTGTTACATTCAAACAAGCAACTTCCTGCTTCCTCTGCTGCTGCCCCTGTAAGCACCCTCCAAGCCACCTCACTGTCCTCCTCCAAATCCCTCCTTTGCCATGCGGCCTACAAAGAACTTGACAACAGTTAGGCAGCTGATGGGCTGAGATGCTGCCTATTATGCTGACCAACACCAAATTGTTGTTTCCTTGTGGTTCCCAGTATGTATCCACCTGTTCTCTTGTGTCTTAGATTGTCTGCTCCTTGGGCCAGGGACCCTTTTTTGTTCTGGGTTTGTACAGCACCTACCACAATGGGTCCTGGTCCATGACACCACAATACAAATAAGTAAATAAAGTCAAGCAACCACATTCAGTGCTACATACTTGGTGCATGGGACCCAAACTCTGCTTTCCCTTCCATAATTCCCACCTATCGCATCAGGCATCTGGTCTGAAATAGGATCCTCCACTTACAAAGCTGCAAGATTCTGCAATCTGTTGTTTATTCCCCAAGAATATACAGTATCTGTACATAAAACTCTTCTGTACAGTAAGTAATCCAGACCCATCAGTACATGGCATGGTGCATTTGGGTTAGAACTACCCCCATCGATTAGCAGCAAGTGATTTAACTGAAATAATCATTGGTACATACCTGAGAGGATGTTCGTGCTGCATCTGATGAAGCCAAACTTGTCTGGCTCGTCACATTCTTTTCTAAAGAGTCCATTTTCTCATAAGTCCTCTTGGACCTCACTATGTCCTGTTGCGTAGCTGGGTCATTCGAGAAGCTCCCCCTCCTCTCCAGTCCCTGTCTGTACAAGGACCTGTTACTAGAGGTCACGTCATCCCTTGAGCGCTGGATGACACCTTTCTTCAAATGGTCTGACTGAAACCTAACTTTACTGCTCCCTGTTGAGGTGATGTTTTCCAGCATGTCGGCATCTAGGCTTGCTTTGCTTCCCCTGCAGGCTGCTGATTTCCCCACCACGGCACGCATCTCCGCAATCAACTTATCATTCAAAGCACTGAGTTCACTGCTGCTGCCCACTGAGCCAGGTCTTCCCTGACCTGCCATTTGTCTCCTTCCTTTCCTCTTTCGTAAGCTTGGAGAAGGGCCTGTTGAGTAGCCAGAATCCTGTTGACTTATAACAGTAGGGTACTCTTGAGCTTGTGGGCTGTTCTGTCGATTGTGGTGAGCCTCCATATTCTTGAGAACATTGGCTTCCAAGACCCTCCAGGACTGCTTGAAGCTGTCCTTTGAAGAAAGCAGACCAGGCTGCGGTTTAGCAGGGCTATCAGCTACCCCCGCAGGGCAGTGAAGAGGTTTGGATGACTGGTCAACATTGACCATGTGTTTAATATACTCCCTTCCAGCAGGGCTGTATTCTGTGGTGGAAGGGTTTCGCACATGTTTTTTTCCAGCTTGTTGTTGCTGTTGCATACCTGGGTGCTGCAATAATTTGGTTGGCTGGAGCTGCTTTTTGAAGCTGTTGCTTGGAGATATTTGTGGAGGCGTCCCATTCGCATTTACACTCTCAGTGTCCATATCTACAGGAGGTTCGTCATAAATTGGGGAATCTAATGATGGCTCATCATATATAGGTGCTGGAGAGGCATATTTGGGAGATGCAGGCTGTGGTGTCCCTGTTTCGCTCCTTGGCGGAATGTGACAAGGAGGGCCATTCCTTAGCACTAAACAAAACCCACCATTCTCTGTCTTTTTAATCTGCATAGACGGTTTCGTTTCCACGGGAGAGGCTGGCTTTGCAGTAGCTGGGGTCTCGGCTGTGGACTGAGGCTGGGCATATGGGACTGGATCTGGAAGCAGAGATTTCTGGCTGTTGGCTTCTGCAGTAGTCTGTGGCTGCAGTGAACTGTTCGATGAATCCTGCACTTGTCTTAAACTGTTAACTTTAACCAGCATGGCTGCTTTAGTGCCTGGCAAAGGCTGCCAGCGGGTAGGAGTGTCCCTGGACGGAGAGAAACACAAACATAGGGAATTATTTAGGAAAAGAAGAAAACAAAATTGCAATTCAGATCTCGGGTCTAGTGGGGGATGGGTGAGCTGGCCTCAGCTTTTACCCAGACATCAAACTGAATCTCCAAGCTCTTGCACCTAAACTCTGCACCCCCTCTGGGGCTGTTTCCTGGGCATTCGACTTCTAATAACAGGAAATACAATATTTACACATGAGAAAAATGCCTGACTCATCACATGACTCTGTTCAGCCATTCGAGTCAGGTTTTTTCTCTGAGACAATGCTAACCCATTAGAGCACACATTCAAATCTGGTAGCCAATCCTGACTGGCTGGCTAGAGGCGAATAAGAGATCTGCCGGACCGCTCCACCACTTGCAATGTTACATGGAAAAGCAGCCAAATGCTTATGCTTCAGAAACTTCTGCCTTGATAGTGATGCCTCCAGCTGAAGGCATTCAGTGCCAGAGAGCCCCTGGGGCAAACCCTGGAAGTCAGCGGGAGCGACACCAGGGATGACTGAATGTGGCTGACAGAATGCACGTTGCACCCTAACAACGTAACCAACCTCTAAGGAGAAAATCCTTCCAAACGCTCCTGTATGCCTCAGTGGCCTTGCGAGGAACCCCCTCACCCAGCCCTCAGATCAGCTCCTCTTCCCACTGTGCTCTGGCTTTTTTAAAACAGCCCCCTCTCCTTCCCTTGGGACAGGCCCAGAGCCCTGTGACCTTAGCCGTGTGCTTGGGAATGGCTTGTAGATCCCCCCGGGAGTGCCAATCCCAGAGGCATTGTTTCGCACTGCGAGAACAGCCTAGACTCAGGTGGGAATCCAGTTTTGAGACAGGAAAGTCTAACTCCACTGCACGGCCTCGACAGCACCACACAGGCCAGGAAGGGCAGGTGTCAGGCATGTGCTGAGCTGCCACGCTGGTGCCATGGGCAAGGCCTGAGAGAGCCAGGGTAGTGACACGCTACTGTTCTTGCTCACTATTATATGTGGGGTACATGATGCAGTGCCACAGAAGGAGCACCAGCAGCTCGTAGCGTATGGCACAGCATGTACAACAAAGACACCAGAGCAGGGATGCAGCTCCCCAGCAGAGATCCCCTGGGACCAGCAGGTGTGTACTTACACCCACAATGGCCTCGTATGGAGAGCAACCTCCCCTGTATGAAGTTCTTACTCAGACACCTCTCCCCAGGGTCTGTGCACTGGAAATAGCTGCACACACCTCTAGCAGGGGGAGGAAGCTCTGACTGCGGGAGGAGGCATCTGTCCTAACAGAGGGAGGCGGCAGGAGAGCCTGTCGTTTACCCAGCTGAATTGCTGTATTTAGTACTTAGAGACATGGGGGACACAAGAGATATTCCTCAGAAGGGTGGTGGACAGACCCCTGCCCTGCAGTCTCACTCACTCAGGACAGACCCCTCCTTTACCACGCACCCCCAGCAGCCCTCTGCCATCTGACTCGTTTGAGACACAACCCCCAAATCCAACCTCATTTGCAGTCTTGTGGCATTGTCTAGAGATGTTCCCACCCCTTGGAACGGGTCCACTGCCCCCTCCACTTCCTCTGGGCCTGGTGTGTCTGCCCAGCGCCACCCCCTCCCCCTGCAGGATGGCCTGTCTGTCCAGTCCCCTCCCTCTCAGGATGCTGTGTCTGGCCATGTCCCCTCAACCCCTGATGCCTGTCTGCCCCTGCCCAGGATGCTGTCTACCCAGTGCCACCCCCTCACCCCCCCAGGATGGCCAGACTGCTCTCCCAACCCCCACATGACAGCGATTTACCGTATCTCTCCTGGAACATTCCCTCCTTTAATTGGACCCACATGATGTCGTGATTCCTGCCTCTCATCATGAGGCCCCAACAGGAGGGTCTGAGGCTGACTGGAGACTGCCTGTGTCCTCTGCACTGGGTGCAGCACCAGACTGATTCCCAGGGCTCAAAGGTCGCCTGCAGAACGTTAGCAGAGTCCAGGGCGCACTGCCAGAGGGCCTGGCTCCAGCTCGGTGTCAGTGCAGCGCTTGGGGAGGAGACACACTCTGGGAGCAGACTGGAAGGTTTGGGTTGAGCCCCGCTGTAATGATGCCGTCAGCTGCTCGCTCTCAGACAGACAGCACCCAGGCCTAGGCTCTAAGGATCCCTCCATTTACAACCCCTCACCCCAGCCTCCAAACCACAACCCATCCCACTAAGCACCAGACCGGCCTCGCCTCTCAGAAACACTCAGCACTGCCCCACACTGAGCGGAGAGGTCACTGTTGTGCAGCACCCGCGTGGGGCACAACGCTCCTCAACCTGCACGTGCCCAGCCCCTGCCAAGCAGGAAACGAGAGACAGGGAATGGAACGCAGCCTCCCGCAAGGAATCTCCCCCCACCCCCACCCCCCCCAAGGGGAGACAGCCTGGGAATCCAGGCCAGGAAGCCAAACCTGGGTCCCCTGGACAACAGTGCAGGGCACTAGCCCCGAGCACTGGTCCCCCTGGTGTATTTGGCTATCTCAGCTCCTCTCTGACAATACGCTCTAACCCCCAGCTGGGGCGCCAGGTGTGGCCAGTGCTCTGAGCAGTGTGTGTCTGCGCTCTGCTCACAGGAACGTGGCTGCATTAGCTCTGATCCTCTGTGCCCACGACTCCTCCCTTATGGGCTAAGTCCCTACAATGGCTGCAGTGCTGGGCAGGGTGCTGGGGCTGGGCAGAGCAGGAGAGCTCAGTGAAGGACAAAGATGGCATTTGCAAAGAACACTCTGCTCCAACCTGCCCTGGGTCTGGCATCTGCAACCAAATCTGTCGCCCCATGACTGCAATGAGCCAACCCCAACATACACGCACTCACGCTGCATGCACCCGCACACACCCACACCACGTCTACCCGCTCACCCATACAAGCCACATGCACCCACGCACACCATGTGCACGCACCCTCACCGCATGCACACCCACACACCCTGCATGCACACACCCACCAACACACCACGCATACACACCGTGCGCACACACCCACAAACATCCCAGGTACACGCACCCACCCCCACACCACACGCACCCACCCCCGCACCCTGCGAAGGCACACACACTACGCATCCACACTGCACACACACAGCAACAATACAAAGCCACAGCAAGCTTCCCAGGAAGGCAGTGCCAGCAGCGCAGGTGTCCCTAGACGGGGTTCTGCACTAGTGGGAAGAACCAGGGCAGCAACACCGGGGAGGCTTTCAAATGAGCATTTTCCTCCCTCAGAGTGAGCTTTGGTTGGTTTGGTTTGGTGTGCACAAACTGGCCGTGTGTAACGGGGGAAGCATGAAGCTCCAATCACCACCCAGGCGGAGGGTGATGGCTCTGACGTCTGTGCTCCAAGGGAGGGTTCCATCCTGGAACTGAGTTCTGAGCTCAGAATCTCTTTCTGGACTGTAACAGTCACACTTAAACTGCAATCTCAAAACATCTACTTCCAGGAGTCCAATCTGGTGGCAACAAGCAGTGGAGGCTGCTCAGGACTAGCTAGGCCCAGTCTGCTCACACTCACTGCTGTCAGCAGGCACTGAACGCGTCTGCATCGCTTTGCATAACCACTAGCAGCTATCGGCAGGCCCCTGGCATTAGGCAGAACAATGCCATTGCTCCAAAGACGTGACTTGTCCGCTGCATGCAGAGCACTTATCTGAATTTCACTTGCAGAGAAAAGAGACAGATGGAGGGCTGAAAGTTCTGCCCAACTTTGTCCTGCAAGACTGTGGGCTGGAGTGCTCTAGTCATCTCTCAGGGAAGTGAGAAATACCTTAGATCTCCTCCCTCTTGATCCATGCCCGGCAACTGGCCTCCTTGCTTCAGGAACAGGTTGTTCTGTACAGTGCCAGACAAACTGTCAACATTCAATACTAAATAGTAACAACAGGCCCGAACAGCTCGCAGGATTGTTCTGATGATGGTCTCAGTAGCCCACTGATGGTACTTTTCACCACCTCCGAGATACATGACAATGTACTCTCCGAAGAGCAGTTATTTGGAAAGGCAGAGCTCCCTGAATCCCACAGGAGCTGGAGAAGAGCACTCGCCCTGCAGCCTTTGAACAGCTGCAGCTCAGCTATTGTGTTATCCAGTAACGTAGCAGCTTCTGTTCTGTAAGGAAAGTTGGCCTCACCCTGCCTCCCAGCGAGTCGAGCAACACCACTTCCTGAAACAGGGCCTGCGAGAGGCCTGCGTATCAGACTGTGTGCATGTCTGACACAGCAGACCAGACACGTTCGGATTCGTTTCTCCAGAGATATTAGAGCTGTGTGCACTCTGGAGGATAATCCTTCGTCCTAGCAGGAAAATGCTGATCATGGGCTTCTGTCCCATCTCCCAGCGCAAGCATTCCCTGTTTGACTCTGCAGACAGGGCGCTGCTTTTGGACCTTCAGAACACTCCTTCCCCGGCCCTGGGACAAACTCTCCCAGGTGACAGTGAAGGAGCAGAGCCCAGGACTTGGTTCCCTGCACCTTTTGCATTCACATTAATAAGGATACGGAAGGGGGAAAAGAGAGAGTCTCCAAACAGAAACTGCTTCCTACCTGTGAGGGGGTTTTCTGTGTCAGATGGCTACAGGCTCCCACACTTGCTCCACGGTCCTCCAGGGGACCAACCAAGGACCCAGAGGACAGCCCGGGACCCAGGAGTTTGCCTCCTCTTTGCCCCAAGTCATATGTTTATCAGACGACAGGAACAGCTATTTTCTTCTTCTCACTCCTCGACATTCCCCAGGAAATAGCAGCCAGGGTGGGGCTTCTGCTCCGATACAGCTGAGTCACAAGAGAAAGCCAGCTTACAGGTAGGAACCAATTTCCCTATCAGATCCACCAAACTGGAAAGGGAGGGGGGAGTGCAGCTCTAACGATATAACAGAGCTAATGGGGTGCACATCGGGGTGAGTGGGTGAATTACAGACTTCACCATGTGCCACTGCTGCACACAGGTCTCATTCTCCCAGTGTAGCATCAGAGGTGCCCCTCTCTCTACTCCACAGCAGTGGCCAAAGATATGCAAGGACCAGCCTGGGGCAGAGCATAATCGATCTCTTCCAACCAGCCAGAAAGCCAGGGCCCTGACTGAGTGAATGTATCTTACACACTCTTCTGCCCCTCCAGCATATACAGCATGCTCCCCAGTAACAGACCAATAGGAACTCTGTCCTCAGAGGCTGAACCTGGGCAGGTGTGATGTGGTGGGATAAGAGAAACAGGCAATGTCATCGTCTCATAACAGAGGAATCCCTCTAGGCTGATGGGTTAACCACATCCACTAAAGCCACAAAAGCCACTGAAACTCTCAGGGTTTTGGTGTCAAAACTGCTCTCTCTACATGAGTGCTGGGCCTGGATCACTGCCGCAGACAAGCTTTGGACACTACAGAACTGCACACCCCCAAAACTAGGAACCAAGGGGGGGAAAACACTGATGCTCTGTTATGAGAAGACATATCTGCAGTGAGTTCAAATTGTCTGTGCTCACACACGCAAGGATCCTCTGCCCTGGAGACAGACTGATGGGAAGTAGCAGGCAGCCCACACACAAAAATGGTAGAAGAGCAGACAGAAATCTGGAAACGAAAGTTAGTATGTGGTGAAGATGCTGTAGCAACCGATTTTGAGAAGCAGCAGATTAGGATGGTGAGGCAATTCAAGTGCTTCTCTTTTTTTCCTGCCTGTCCTTCCTGAATAAGCTATGCCCAGTATTGCAGTCATGAGATTTACCCCCGCAAGTCTCTGATGTCAGTTAAGTCATAGTATAGCTTGTGTACTAAGACTTCCAGTTCTTCCTTATTCCCCATACTCCTTGCCTTTGTGTATAGACACCTAAGATGTTAAGCAGATTCCCCACTGTTTTCCCGCTTGCTGCTCCTATAAACCCATTGTAATTTCCCCCACCCCATAACATCTAACCCTCTGTTACGGTCACCTTTTTTATACCTACCTCTGGGCTTTTGTCACCTGCCCCCTTTGAACCCAGTATCTGTGTTTAAAAGAAGGGGGGCTCACGCTCACCAAATCCGGGAAATGAGGGTGATGGGGTACCTATGTAAGTGCTAGCTATGATTGATTGGTATTACAGAGCAGACAGCTAAAACATCAGCAGTGAAAGGTGTCACAATAGAAAGCTTTTGACAAAGTCTTCTGTGCTCTCTGCTAGCCCCTGCACAGCCACAAATGGTGTCAAAAGAATGTTAGACGGTTTCTTATTCCACTGCTGGGAGAAGCAACAAGGGTGAAACCTGGATCTGTATTAACCAGTGAAAAGGGAACGGAACCAGCTCTCGTGTTGTGCAGTAGAATGGAGAGGGGACTAAACGAGGAGAGGGAAAGCGAGTCACTCTGAAAAGGAAAGACATGGAACTTGTAGGAACTGTGACTGACGAGCAGGTCAGGGTGGGCTCCCACGTGAGACGTGCGACAGCACAGCTGGCCCTTTCAGTAAGATGGAGAACCAGCAAAGGAGGAACTTGCATACGAAACAGGTACGTTTTGAGAGATTAAAGCAAAGGGAACACGAAAATGCTTGCGGGGGGCGGGGGGGAAGGGATCTGTTTGCTTTGCCATCATGCTGGAGATCTGGGATTGCGCTGGGTACTGTAGATTAGAGCCTTGCCCCCGGAACCAAACCCAGCGGGACCCGACTGCAAGCGTACGGATGGGCTGAAAACAAGCCAGCACGCTCAGGCTCGGGTCAGGCAGTCTCTGACCACCTCCTGCCTGGGAGCTGGGCCCGGTGGTGGCTGCTGCGTGCCCCACTCCTGCCAGCCACCGCCACCTTGCTGAGCTGTATGTGCTGCAGAGCGAGTGTGCTGATGAGCTGCAGTGCCTCTCGCTCCACAAAACACTGTGCAGCAAGGTGGGGGCAGCTGGGAGAAGCTGGGCACACAGCCACCACCGCACGACTCCCACCCCACCCCCAGGCCGGCGGCCACCACCGCACAACCTCCCTGGGCAGGCAGCGGATGGCAGACATGGGGCAGGCGGCCACCACTGCGTGACCTCCCTGGCCAGGCGGCCATCACCGCACGACCCGCCAGGCTGGCAGTGGATTGGCAGATGCCAGGCACACAACCACCACTACACAACCCTGTGGGCAGGCGGTGGCCGGAGACAGATCATGACCATGGAGTTTGGGGAGTGGGAAGCCCCTACCTGGCCAAGCCACAAGAGCGAAGAGGCAGCAACAGTTTCATAGGGAGCAGCCTGGGCAAGGGGGAACCAGCTGCTCTTCGTGTGCACAGAACTGGGTTGAGGAACAGTCTGTGGGCCAGGAGCAGGGCCAGGAAGTGAATTAACCCTGACAGCTCCATGGAGGAAATGAAGTAAAGAAAACTGAGTCCAGGCTGGCAGGCAGCCCCATACAAACTGACCCCAATCTGTATAAGGTTGGGTTTGCGCTGGGTATGAAAACAACCCTCCCCCCGCCCCCCACTTGGCTCAGTTCGCGTTCAGACGGGCTGTGACCTACTCGGGTTCAGGCTGGGCCTTAGAATTAGGCCCGAGCAGAACCCCCTGCTGGGAACGCTGCACCTTGGACCTAACAGAGAAGAGACTAGGGGCTGGTCCACACTAACCCCCCAGTTCGAACTAAGATACGCAACTTCAGCTACGTGAATAACGTAGCTGAAGTCAAAATACCTTAGTTCGAACTACAAGGTACTTACCGCAGGTCCACACGCGGCAGGCAGGCTCCCCCGTCAACTCCGCGTACTCCTCTCGCAGAGCAGGAGTACCGGCGTTGACGGCGAGCACTTCCGGGATCGATTTATCGCGTCTAGACAAGACGCGATAAATCGATCCCAGAAGATCGATTGCTTACCGCCGAACCCGGAGGTAAGTATAGACGTACCCTAGGAGAGTCACAGCATGCAAAGGAGGTTTCACAATACACGGTCACAGCTGGGCTGCAGGCTGGCTGAGCCTTCCCAGTGCTAGTGGGCCCCAACATGTGCCTAGGCCATCTACAGGCTCCTCCCCTGGATGTGGTCAGCATGGCCAATGGGAAAGGTACACAGTATCCGAACTGGGGGTGGAGCAGGGGCAAGCAAACGGTGTCTGAACTCCAGCGACTCACAAGGAGAGCACAGGAACCTGGTCCACAGCCCAGCGATCTTTGTAGTGCTGACCCTTTGTGAGCCCAACTTACATTAACCAGGGGGGCAGAGCTGGGCGGGCCAGGTGGAACTGGAGCCAAAGTAAATGTGTTGAAAAGCAGGCACTGGAATAGCACCTGCCTTCAGCTCCCATTTGTGCAGCTCAGAACAATTACCAGGGGTCACTGTACTAAACTGCAGTGCAGCTTTGATCTGTGGTGAGAAGTATTTTGGGTTGTTTTTACAATTGAAGAGGAAACACTCATTCAGCACAGAGACTACAAAGAAACAAATGAGCTGCATCCTGTGCGAGAAAGGCTAGGGGCGTGAGCAGGAGGAGCAGCCTGTTCTTTCAAATGGAATCTGTCCGAGCACACAGGGCTGCTCTGGAAAGAGCACGTAAATTATCCATGGCCTACGTCTGAAATGGGCTCCAAGCCCCAGGGGTGGTCACATTTCTAAGGGATTGCCACCTAGGTCTGGAACAAAACCGAAGAGACTATGCAGTCTGGGTGAGCTACAGGAGCCAGAGCTCCTTCCAGGGAGTGCTCAGCACTTTGGCTTTGGGCAGTCACATTCTCTGAGCAGTTCATTCAGCCCTGTGCAGCTAGGTCTGTGGGGTGTTTCTGGGTCTAGGTTAATAGGCCATGTCCCTTCTTGCTGCCTAGCTCATTTCAAGGCTGTTGTTACAAGAGCAGATTAACTGAGCCAGAGGCAGAAACTCTCGTTAGTTTCCACAATTGTCCTCCAGCTTTTGACTCCCTCCAGGGGTTCGCCAGGTGTTGAGTTCAGGTTGATTTCTCCACTACCTCCCTGGAGAACAAGTGCTCAGTTCCTGTGCAGTCTCACCTCACCTCCATTCCCTTCACATCCACCCATGGCTGTAAGTGAGGCTAGGAACTCACTCCCTTCCATGGAGAGCAGGCCCTGCTAACAGCACCATTCCCTGGGGCAAAGGAATCCAGGTTCACTTTCCAGTGTGCTTTCTTCTGCCTGCTTGACAGGAAAGGGCAGGCAAAACCTGCCCAGGTGGTGAGTCTCAGGGAAGAGCGTATTCGCCTGTGAGCATAATGTAACATTAGTGACAGAAAGGGAAGGGGGGAGTCCTCTGATTTGTAAAAATCTACAGAATCATAATTTCAATGGTGTTACCTTCTGTGGTGTGATTGGGGATGAGAGGTCTCGCTGCCCACCCCGCCGGCTCCCTGCTCCAGGTCCTCCAGTTGGATATTTTGATAATGCATTGGCATCAGAAATGGGTCGAGTTGGATGTCATTCGAAAGCCTTTGCTCCCATGAACGCAACGGTACCACACAACAAATTGAGAACCGTCATATGGAGATATAGTCAAGAAAATGTTTTAAAATGAAAGTTTTTTTTAAATTATACTTCAAGCAACACATCCCTGTGTTACATAAAAAAGGCAGCGATCTTTGGTAATCCCAGGGAAGTTAGCCTTGACATGTAGGGCAGAAGACAGTTATTCAGCAAAGTCATCACCAGTGTCGTCTCCGTCTAGGGCACCGCTACTGCCATACCGATCCTTGTCCATGCCCCACTCGCACAGCTCCATACAAGACAGGCTGCTGGTCAACCATCTGCAGGGTGGTGAGCATCTGGTCTTTTCGCACGATCATTTGGTTGGCTGAAGGATTGATATGGAAGCACATGGTATTTCACACATAACTGGTGTGATCAGTCCATCCACCAAGACCCATCCATGCCTGATAAGCGATGGTAGTTTTGGATGCGCTTGATCATCCCGGAGCCATTCCATTGTTTAATAATTTGCCCGCTTGATAACAGGTATAAATGCACTCCTTGTCAGTAGCAATTTTTTCCATGTCTGCTTCTTGAAAAGCATCCGCCAATGTAACTCTGCAAGTGTCGTAATGTTGGTCTTCAAATGGTAAACTCAACCTATGAACGCCTCCAGTGCATTTACAACCTCATCAGTGACTCTCTCAGCTGCTCAGAGCACCTTCAGAGTGAGGATAGAGCCTTCCGAGGCTGAAGCAAGCGCCAGAAGGAATGATCCATGTATGCATCCTGCCAGTCTGACTTGGTAGTCCCATGATTGATGTTCAAATGCAATGGAACATTGCATATGTTGCAGGTGAAAGGCAAACTAATACACATCTTGCATGGTCTTCTTAAGCCAGCACCTATTGACAATGTGACCTATGCCAGCAGAGGCCTTCCAGCGTAGCAAACATAGTTAGTTTGGCTGAGTTACAAGCTCTTGGAATACCAGAAACTCTAAACACCTGCTGCGATTTGGCTGAACACCTCATTATGAGGTTCAGAGAAAATACTGGAACTATGACAATGACTGACCATGCTGTAATGTACCTGTCTCCTGCAATGGCATGGCATGTCCTGATTGTCTGTATCATTTGACAGTATATCTTCTATCTCTTCAGCTGAAGCCATACTCAGTGATTTCTCACCTCTGGAGTGCATCCCACTTTTGCATAATAACCAAGTGAGGCCAAGGTTAGTGAATGTAGAAAGCTCTGCTAAAATCAATGTAACTGCTACTTCAATGAAAACTGGACTCTTTGGCTTCAGAATTCTAGGGCCTAGGTAGGAAAGTGAGTGAGTCACAGAGTCAGGAAGCAAATTCAAGGAACTGTTCTTTGCTGGTCCAGATAGCACTTGAGGCTGGGACTGGTCCCCATTAATATGCTCCTGATAGCAGACCGTAACAGTAGCATGATGGGACCTTTGCCATCTGCTATCTCTTCAAGGAAGTCTAAGCTATCAGCAGCACAAAATATAAACCTGCCCTTGACAAGGTCTGGGGGGGAATGTACAACCCTTCATTCAGTTCTACACGGCAAAGCACCTCATTTGCAATTGCTGTCTCCAGCCGCAGTACTTTCTGTAGTTAATGGAGGAGCCAGCGCTGTGCATAAGCCACACAAGGAATTTGCTACAGGTTTTGGAATGAATTGTTAAACCACCAGCCACTTGCAGCAGTAGACTATGCACATGCCGCACAATTGTCGTGTATGTGTTGGAAACCTTTCACTCAAGCCCTCGTATATGACGCTTTGTGATAAAATGGAAGCCTAGTGCTCTATTTGCTTCCCATCATACTTGCTGGTGCTGAAGTCACTGCAACCACCAATGCACCACCTAAAGGAGTAGTACAAGTCACGCAGTATTATTCTATATCAGTCTTGGCATCTGAAATTCCCACGTACTGCAGGACAAAATGCTTTCCCCTAAAAACTTAGCAGCTGCAAACAAAGTCTTCATACTACTGTTGACATCAGTGCGTCTTTTACAGCTTTAAAGGATATACACTGTGATTCATTTCTTCGTATAGGATTGCCAAAAACTAAACTCATATTAGTCCATATTACCCACAATTCACCTTCAATAAGTGCCTTTCTGCTAAGCATTTGTTCCTCTTCAATCCAGTTCAAAGCACATATTTCTTTGAACTTAGCCTCTGCGTCAGCCATCGCCACCAGCCATTAGAACCACTCCAAGGAAATGTATTAACTCCAGCTGAGTTGCACAGTTTGCAGTAGTAAAATCAGTATTTGTTTCAGTTGCTTCTTCTTTTTGACACACTTTAGTTACATTCTTGGGGTACCACTCAATATGATATGCCACGGGCGTCTTTTGGGTCAATGTGCCACTTTACTTTACTTTCCATGCAATGTTCTTGCAGAGTGACAGCTTCATACAGTTTCTCACCTGTCTCACGTGTTGAAATTGCTTAATGGATGGCTTCCGTCTGACCAAAGAAGAAATAAGTGTTCTCGAAATGCATGCCATGTGCCGTAGTATAAGGCAAGTCTTGCCCACAGCTGGCACTTGTCCCAGCACTTTCAACTGTTTTCTGATGCTCAATGTACTTCCTCTCCAACCTTGCCAAATTCAGCTTATGGGTGCGCTTCGTACAGCATGTAAGATATCACCAAGCATTGTGTTTAACCAAGTCTACTATACTGGTATTCTCCAAAACAGCGAGTTACTAGTCGATACTCTTCATCTCCCCATTGATACCTAAAGATGGTCAAGACCAAAATAAAACCAAGGATTGTGTAATAAATTAATTACAAGCCTAAAGTAATTATGTTATGTAATGTAGGTTATGTGACTACATGCACGTCATTCGTGGATGGATTCCAGTCATTTCTAGCTTGATGCTGACCTCTTAAATGGTGCCTCATTACAATTCTTTTGACATAATAGAAAAAGCTGATAATCAGTACCACTAAACGGCTTCTTTTTTGCCGATGATGGCAAACCAACTTGGAACACTCCCTCCATTTACAGTAATCTAACATTCAAACAGTTAATCTGGTCTCACGTTCAGAGCATTAACTGTTAACACAGCACTGTCAGTTGAGGCCCAAAATGTAACTTTGTGAGGGCTGCATGTTTAACATGCCTCTATTAAAGTATAATTTTAAAAAGTCAACTTTTAAATATTTTTCAACTATCTACATAATTGTTCTAGGTATGTCATGTTTGGTACCACTGGTGTTTGTGGGAGAAAGGGCTTTCAAATGATACCCAACTCAACCCACTTCCAACAACACTATTCTCTTGTCCACCAACCAGAGGACCTGGAGCTGTGTTATGTGAAGGGGTAAATAATACTTTCTTATTCACTTTCTCTACAATATTCATGATTTTATAAACCTCTATCATATCCCTCCTTAGTCATCTCTTTTCCAAGCTGAAAAGTCCCAGTCTTATTAATCTTTCCTCATATGAAAGCTGTTCCATACCTCTAATCATTTTTGTTTCCCTTCTCTGTACATTTTCCAATTCTAATATATCTTTTTTGAGATGGGGTGACCAGAACTGTATGCAGTATTCAAGGTGTTAGTGGATTTATATAGTAGCATTATGATATTTTCTGTCTTCTTATCTATCCCTTTCCTAATGGTTCCTAACATTCCGTTTACTTTTTTGACTGCTGACTGCTGCACATTGAGTGGATGTTTTCAGGAAACTATCCGTGATTACTCCAGGATCCCTTGCTTGAGTAGTAACAGCTAATTTACACCCTATCATTTTTTACGTACAGTTGGGATTATGTTTTCAATGTGCATTACTTTGCATTTATCAACACTGAATTTCATCTGCATTTTGTTGCCCAGTTACCTAGTTTTGTGAGATCCCTTTGTAACTCTTCGCAGTCTGCTTTGGATTTGAGTAATTTTGTATCATCTGTAGACTTTACAACCTCACTGTTTATCCCTTTTTCCAGATCATTTGCGAATATGCTGAACAGCCCTGGTCCCAGTACAATCCCTAGGGGACACCACTATTTACTTCTCTCCATTCTGAAAACTGACGATTTATTCCTACCCTTTGTTTCCTATCTTTTAACCAGTTACTGATCCAGAGAGGACCTTCCCTTTTATCCCAGGACTGCTTACTTTGCTTAAGAGCCTTTGGTGAGGGACCATGTCAAAGGCTTTCTGAAAGTCCAAATACACTATATCCACTGGCTCACCCTCGTCCACATGCTTGTTGATGCCCTCAAAGAATTCTAATAGACTGTTGAGGCATGATTTCCCTTTACAAATGCTGCACTGACTCTTCCCCAACAAATCGTGCTCATCTATATCTGATAATTCTGTTCTTTACTATAGTTTCAGCCAATTTGCCTGGTACTGAAGTTAGGCTTCCCAGCCTGTAATTGCCAGGATAGCCTCTGGAGCTTTTTCAAAAATTGGTGCCACATTAATTGATCTAAGCCATAGGTTACATACCACAGTTAGTAGTTCTGCAATTTTATATTTGAATTCCTTCAGAACTCTTGGGTGAATCCCATCTGGTGACTTATGACTGTTTAATTTATCAATTTGTTCAAAAACCTCCTCTACTGACACCTCAATCTGGGACCGTTCCTCAGATTTGTCACCTAAAAAGAATAGCTCAGGTGTGGGAATCTCCCTCACATCCTCTGCAGTGAAGACGGATGCAAAGAATTCATTTAGTTTCTCCACAATGTCCTTATTGCTCTTGAGTGCTCCTTTAGCACCTCAGTCATCCAGTAGCTCCACTGATTGCTTGACTGGCTTCCTGCTTGTGATGTACTTGAACAACAATTAGAAATGTTGATGGGAAAAGGTATGAAAGGGAGACAAAGACTGAAACAGTCCAAACAAAACAGCTTACTGATAGAACTCAAGATCATGCTTGGTAAACAAGAAAAGTGTGGGACCAGAAATCAGTGAACCAAAATTGGTGTGTTGCATACTAGGCCTAACTGGTGGACAAAATAATGAGAAATTTCTGTCCCACCATTCCCTTTGTGGGTCCTTAAAGAATCTTTAGGGAGAAAAATTGGCTACTAGAGCAAGCTATACAACTATACCTGGGTTCAAAAAACAATTAGGTAAGTTCATTGAGGACAGGTCGATCAATGGCTGTTAGCCAAGATGAGCAGGGTCACAACCACAAGGCTGGGTATCCCTAGCCTCTAACTGCCAGAAGCTGGGAATGGATACAGGGGATGGATCACTTCCCTCTGAAGCACCTGGCATTGGCCACTGTCGGAAAGTAAGTACTGGTCTGACCCAGTATGGCCATTCATATGTTCCTATGTTAGCTTCACCATCATGGCTGCCACCCCCACCATTTTTTGGGGCCCCGACCTTCCTTGTTCTGATCCTGAGAGATGTCCTGACCAGACCAGGACAGAGAGAAAGGGACCTAGATGACATCATCACCTCTACTAGCCCCAGCTGAATCCAAAGCACCACCTGGGATGAAACAGGATCAGATTGTAACACCAGCTCCAGTCCATCTCAGCTAACCGCTTCTCTTTCCCCAAAGGACAGCTATTGCCATCTTTAATACCATCTGGGTGACTGTCAAACAAGATGCTTTTACCTTCTAAAACTCTCTCCACCTAAAGGGAAAGGGAACAAGGGATGTTGTTAAAATGAAAAGCCTATTTAACACTTAACATTTCAAACACTGTTTCTCCTTCTTTCCTTTACCTTTAATAAAAGGTTAAAAAGGATGTTCAATGGTGCATTTACCATGGGACTAAGCAGGCTGAGCTCTCTGGATCCCAAACCCCAAACCTGTTTAACTCTGTTTGATGCTGGATGGCGACTGGGTTACTTTAAAACCGTTAGCCCGTATAGTGTATTGAAGTGAATACCCTAGGCCCATATCTGAGCTATCATGGGGACATCCGTGTGAGAGATGCTGGGAGTTCTCTCAGGACTGTAGTTTTTTAGCTGGAGGACCCCAGGAGGTGTTTCCATCCCAGGGCGGCCTCAGAGGCTCACTTTGAAATGAGCAGTTAGTAAATCTTTGATCCCAAATATGACTGAAAATGCAACTGGCCCACAAAGAGCAAATGTGCTAAACGAACATAACGAAGGCTTTTATTCCTGCTCTAAGTGCAAATCTCAGCACTTGCTGACACAATTGAGTCATTAGGGCCCTCCACACTCCCACAGCAGGGCAATGGTTTGATTTCTGCACTGGGGCTGGCCTGCAGAGACCACACAACAGTGCTGGATGTGTATTGACCATGCGCCCACAATGCCACATACTGCTGCTAGGGAGCCTGTGGTCTCTAGGAAGTTCAGCTGAGACCCCAACTGTAGCTTGTGGGTAGATAATGGGGTGCAGTAGAACTCCTGAAGAATGAGTGGTCAGGAGAGGTTCCTCAGGCCCAGCTGTGCTCCTCTGGGTCTCAGCTTCCCCTGGCTGGGAGCTGTACAGGGCAGGGCACAGTGGGGACTCTGCACACGGCTCGGCAGGATTTGGGGTCACAAGGAATGAAAATAAACAAACACCCCCAAAAGGCTTTCCCCACCAGGGGATTGTGGGGTCTCTCCCCAACTGGCTGGGCCTGGGCCTGCCACACAGCTGGAGTTCAGGCTCTCCCTTGTACAGAGTCCAAGTCAAGCAAGTGCCAGCCGGAGGGGACGGACACTCCTTGGGGTGGGCTCAGCTGGGACTCTTCCCATTCTCTGGCAGAACTGCCCCTGCTCTCAGATCTGAAGCAGTCAGTCCATGGGCTACTGTTTCACCTTTCTATTTCTGGCACCATCTTCCTCCTGCTCTTCTCAAGCTTCCCACACCTGCTATGCTGAAACCTGAGCCTCTCCTTCCTAGGACAGCCTGACAAGCTAGAACAGATGCAACCTAACACAGCCCCCACTCTCACCCTCCCTTGGAGGCAGAGGAACAGCCCAGCAGGGCTTGGGTTGGAGAGCTGTGCACAATCACAGATAACTCCGGCCGCTTGTTTCACCCCGGGAGTGCCTCACTCTTTCCCACAGGATAACTGTGCTGGCAAGAAGCCGACTTTGATTTTGAAGACACCGGTGTCTATCTTCTCTCTCACGCACCCATCACCGGGTCTGAGCTTGAACATGGGTGGTGACTTCATGAAGGCAGCGAAGGAACAATGATGGAGACGGAAATTCCACTACCCTTCCCCATTCTCTGGGCTGGGTGTAACATGTCTTCCCCAAGCTGGGGTGACAGCTTGCCTGACCCTCCAAGTGGCAACAGGAACCTTTCGATTCCCATGAACAGCCACATGTGCAGGACTCTGCAGCCCCCTCGTTCCCAGTAACTAAGAAACGTTTGCCTTCAGAATCAGTTGCCCTTGAAAGGATAAAGTGGTTTCTACTTTGCTTTGCCAATCAATCTGCACCTCTGTTGTTGTGATTCAGGGTGCTGGAGTGGCTGCACTACTCACTCGTGCTGACACAGCAGAGGCAGGTACTGTTTGCTGAGTGGAGCGTTGCGCTGGAAAAGGAGAAATCACGTGGTCTTTTGGGGTATGTCTTCACAGCCCGCGGCAGCGAGCCTCCCAGCCCGGGCCTACAGATTCAGGCTTGCACTGCCGCGCTACTAATGCCCGTGTAGATGCTGCAGCTCGGGCTCTGAACCCACCCCCTCCCTAGGCTTCAGAGCTGAGCTGCAACATCTACACTGCTATTTACAGCGCGGTAGCACAAGCCCGAGTCTGTCAGCTCGGCTCAGAGACTAGCTGCCTTTTGCTGTGTAGACACACCTCAGGGGTTAGCAAAGCCCTAGGCACCTGCTCTCAGAGACGGAGAACGTACCCCGCCTGGCACAGCTGGGGACCCTGCTTTGGAGGCAGGGCTTGGGTAGCGCTGGGAAGGAGGGGGGGAGAAAACACAAGGGGCCAGAGTGCGTGACCAAACAGTGCCTTCCCCACAAGGCCTCTGGGAAACACAGCAGCATTCCCCGCCTGAATGACCAGCTGCCAATTCCTGCCAGCCACTCCGCCCCAAAACATCAGCCGGGTAGCAAAGGGCCATCTCCAGAACGGGCCGCTGGCCCTGGCGGGAGAAGGAAGCAGCACAAGGGGCCAGCGAAGGGAGAGACTCTTCTCAGCACAGGCATTGGGAGAGCAGGTGACAACTGCTAGGTCTTGAAGTATAAACAGAACCAGAGCATGTTTCAACTGTGTTCCCACCTTAGCTTTTAACCCAGTTAGGACATGGGCCAGCCCCCCCTGTGCTGAATGGCCAGGCCGGATCCCTACCTACCCGGCACGGCAGATGTTATAACATAGAACACACAAAGAATTGTTTCCTAGTGGAAAAACAGACAGAGCATGAAACAGACAAAGGACAGAGTAATTCTCCTCGCCACAGGAACTGTGGGGTGAGGTTCTCTGGCTTGGCTTATTCGAGAGATCAGACTAGGGGACCCCAATAGTCCCTTCTAGCCCATCTATGAAGAGAGATGAGTAGACAAGAAAGGGAAGAAAACTGTCTAGTGGAGGGGGCAGGAGAGAGAGCCAACCAACCATCTGCACTGTTTCTAAAGATAAATGCCTCATTGTCTTGGGTGCAAATACTTATGAATATGCCACGTTACAACCACTATTGTATCTGATTTCTCTTGACAGGGCTCCAGGACCATGTCCTGCCTCAGGAGGAGGGAGAACACATTTGTGTCTGTGTCTGCGGGGAAGCACGCAGGCAACGGAAAGCAGGCGGGTTTGGTAGACTCTTATTATTGGAATAGATGCCTGGGCAGGCTCCCCTAGTGCAGAATGCCAGGGCAATGTCAGCTGGGCATTTGCTGCTTCTGGCAGCAGTACTGGGTTTGGAAATACTTGACTAGCTAACGAAAGGTAGGAAGTTACTCCTGGAATGTCCGATGTTTGCAGGGGAATTACTCCCAGCCACTGGAACCACGGCCTGTCTGCTCCTGCCTGGCGAGCTCCAGTCCTGGGCACGCACTGAAAGGTCTGGAAGGTACGTGCCCATGTGCAGTGGAGTCCTGGGTGACTCCCCCTGCAGGACACTGGCCTTCACAGGCGAGTTTGCTTTGCAGAACAATTTTGAAAGACAGACCGGGCAATAGTTGTGTCGACTGTACTGCTCCCCGTCCCTCTCAGCTGCCTGCCCTGGTCTGGAAGAGCCCCATAAGCTGTTGCCACAGGGTACGACCAGGATGGAGCGGGCAGGAGAAACACTTCATCGCTGTCAAGGGCACAAATAAGTAAGAACCCGAATACGTCCCTCTCCCAGAACCAGACTGCCTGATACAGAGAGAGGTCATGATGCCAGCTTACGGCCCTTTCACAGCTCACTGTGGGAGAGCCTGCTCCCTGGACTTTGTGCTGTGCCTCTTTTTGCCTTTACAAAGGGCTGGGATGTGCTGTGCTCTGCAGAGATAGCCCTTTAACTGGCTGGATTCCCTTGGCAGAGCTGTGTGAGTGACGCATCAGCAGAGCCACAGGCCAACAGGAGAGACGTGGCCAGTTCCGGAGTAATCTACAGCACAGGAGAGCAGGTCCCTTTTCGAGGGGGCTTTGGACCCCCAAGTTCTGCTCATTCTGATACACGTGCTCGTGCCCAGCCACCACGAGACTCAACACTGCTGCAGTCGGGAGGCGAGGGGTGGCCAGGCGGCCACGCTGCTCCCTGCACGCCAGGGAAGCTGGAATTGGGGTTGCAGCCTGGACTGGGAGACTCGGGCACACGCTTTGTGCATGCTGCTGGTAACTTCCAGTCTGAGTGGCTCAAAGGCCAGCAGTCGCTCAGGAGGGCAGTGTCAGAGCACTCTGGAAACTCTCTCCATCAGAGGGAAGCAGTGGAAAATCCCTGAACCCAGCCCTGGCTCCCCCCAATCAGAGTTTCAGGTCTTTCCCACTCTTGTCCCAGAGGATTCATGGGAGCCATGGCAGCACGAGAGCCATTTCCTAATCTGCGCCGATGTAATGAAACAGATGGAGAAAGTGCGGCCCCGCAGGAGCCAGACACTCCACAGCAGCAGCAAATGGGAAAAGTAGAGAGGTCTAGCTGGCCCCTTGCCTCCAACTGGCCCTCTGAAAATGGAAGGCAAGCTAGGGGCCATGCCCAGTCCTCTAGCCCCAGAGCCTGCTGTGAGTGGGGGAGGAAGGTGACGGGAGAGCTCGCCAGGCAGAGCACAGCACACATCACAGTGTTGTGGAGGCAGAGATGTGCAGAAGTGCGATCTCAGAGTCTCCAGCTTTAGGGCCCATTGATTTCAACCCACAATCTAGTCAGGGCACATTAGGAGTTTTGCCCCAAGAAATATGGTTTTAGGCAACACCACGAACGAGTCTAGCATACAGCAGGCTGTTCACTAGGACCCCTGGCAGCAGCACTGCCAGACTCCACCAGACATGCACTGGCTCAGAGAAAACTCGCTTGCCAGGGGGATTTGCGCCATGATTTTGCAGGGAAAAGAGTCTGAGGCACCTTGGACCCATCTTTCCTTCTTCCCTGCAACTCCTGCTGCACAGCACTACCCCAACATGCTAGATGCCAGTCACACAGGCAGGAGGACATCGCCTGCCCCAAAGAGCCAGCCATGAACGAAGACTGGCTCACAACAAGGGCGACTGTGTTCAGCTATTGCAAATGGTAACGACACAGGGCTGGGAGCCAGGAGACCTGGGTTCTGTTCCCAGCTCCGCCCCAGACTTCCTGGGGGACTTTGATCAAGTCACTTGCCCCTCTGGGCTGCAGCTTCACAAGCTGTGAATCCCCTTGGGAATTTACACTGCCCATATCTCCACACTACCTGAGCACTGTGCACAACAGCAATGCGAGCCCAGGTGAAGGCCTCCTGGGGAGTCTCCTGACCTCCCTCCCAGGGCTTCAACGTGCGTGGAGCACACCATGCACAAGGCGGGGGAGACGTGCCCATGTCAACAGCAGGGCTGGGGGAGTGGGAAAGCAGGGACAACAGCTGGCAAAATCCCAACAAGAAACACACTCGCTTGTTGTCAGACCAGTTCCTCGGAGTAAAAACAAAGCCTCTTAGCCAAACACACTAGCATCCAGTTATTGTTCCTTGGCTGACGTGTGCAAGTGACCGTGAGCTCTGCCCCAGCTCCATGGCAGCCCCGCTAGGCTGTCAGAGAGAAAGGGCTGGGGCAGGGTGACAGGAAAGGAACCCGCCAGCCCAAGACCCCGGTGTAGTCCAAGAGGCTTTGCCCCCAAAGGTTTAGTCTCCTGCCTGGCACCCTCTACATAAGGAGCTGGTAGCCTGCGTCTGTGGCTCGGTAGCTCGGCCTTTCCTGGCAGCCTCTCCACTGTGCAGCCCCAGCTGTCCAGCAAGGGGGAGCGAATGATTCATCCCGAGTTCACCCTTAGATCTGATCCCAGCATTTCACCCCGATCGCAGCGCACTGAACGCAGCCTGTCGTCTAGCCAGCTCTCCCCAGCGGGGAGCCCAACCCCCAGCGCAGGGCATGGTGTCCAGCCAGCCAGCCCAGCTTCCCAGGCTGCGTCCTCAGTCCCCGAGTCCACACCCAGCAGCCGGTGCCTGCAGGGCAGAGAGCTGCACAGCAGTTACGCAGGAGAAAGTTGTAGGCAGTACAAAGCCTTCCCTACCTTCCAGGGTCTGGCCTCTTCTCTGCACTGCTCTGCCCCTTGCTCTTCTCCACCTCCTGCAGCAGGGCCGTTTGAACCGGGGTGTTTCTCCCATCACTGCTTGTGCTGTCCGTGTGCTGAGGCCCCCTGCAGTCAGACTGGGACCTGCGTTTCATGGCCTGGAGCTGTGCCAGTGGCACAATGTCACAGCCCTGTGGCCGGTGCCATACGGTTTGCTGGGTGATGGCGTTGTAATAATAGAAGCGATTGTTGTTCTGGTCGAAGAGCTCCCACCACTGCTTCTGGTCCGACTGGCGAACTCTCAGGTTGGGAGGTGGCTCCCAGCCACACTCACCGGTGGCCAAGTTGACATACATTCGCTCCCGAGAGCGGGGCTCGATGATCTCCACCCAATCCGAGCTGCAACAGCAAAGAAAGGCACAGTCAGTCTGGGCGGGGGCCACAAGGCAACCGGAATACCCCGCGGGCACGCAGCCAGCTGCCTGTCAGTCCCTGGGCCAGGACTCGGGGTAGGAACAGGCAACCAGGCTCTGGATCAGTGTTACAGTGACCTCTGTGAAGGGGGAGCTATATTGGGCTGACACCTTTTTGGTGAAAGGAGGCCTACACAGCGTTTCACATCCTGCTTATTGTTTGGACCCACAGGACAATAAAGTCCAGGCTGCGTGTTCAGCTGGAGGAGCATGGGAGGTGTCAGGTTGTTGCAGTCGCTCCAGGACCACAGGCAAAGGGAGGCAGTTGTTCAATCCTTAACAAAGACACCTCTTTCCAAGACAGCAGTTAGTCATTGACACAGGTTCAACATGACCCCAGGTTTTAAACAGTGTGACCAAAACCCCCTTTCCCACTTAGCTCCGCATTCCCTTGATTAGCCATTTGTTTCATACACACTAGTTCTCCAGTCACTATGAAGCCCTCTGTCCTCAAGAGGGTCTGATTTCTAGTGTAACAGCACAAGAAGAAAAACCTCTTTGTTTTCAGCCTGGTCTTCCAGGCACTATCAGAAAACAGCAGAGAAGGGCACATGCCCTTTCAACAAAGAGTCTAATAGCTCAGGCTGCCTTTCTGCTGAGCCCATGAGGATCACGCAGAGGGGTTGCAACAAGCCAGAACAGCAATGGCAGGGCAGAGGACCCAGAGGCTGGGGGCATTCACGTCTGAGTGCCAGGAAATACCAAGCCATGGCTCTCACATGCATAAACAAAGGCTCCAGGTGTGACCCAAGTGTTGCTGCTTTGTCAGGGAACCTGCAGCCACCACACATTGCACAGCTGCAGGAAATCGGGCCTCAGGACCGGCCTTGCACACAAGACTGGCACCTGCCTAAAGGTGTGAATTACAAGCTATGTTTAAATTTGTTAGTCTCTAAGGTGCCACAAGTACTCCTGTTCTTTTTACAAGCTATGTTGTTCAGTGCAGATCTGGGGAAATAGAATGCTGCTATTTCAGATTCATAGTGCCCTATTTTGATTTAACTGAAGTGGGATTTTTACCATTGAAGTTAATGGGGAAACTGGGTGTTCTGCACTTGGCCATTCATTTAAGTGCCTAACTTTAGGGTCCTGTTTCTGAAAGTCTTGGCCTTCATTCCCATGCAGTTTGACCAAGGGGTCTGCAGTCTGCCCGTCTCGGAGGCCTCTCAGAAACTGTACTGAATTAAAAGCACAAACTGCTCAGACACGGCACTTGGTTCACTTTCATCTGAACAAAGGGCTGCAAGAACTCCTCTCCCCTGCACAGGTGAGTCAGGAAGGAGAGGGCTGGATCTGGGCAGGCCAGCCCATAAGAAGACCCTGGAGAAAGGTGACCTCTTTCATGGGAAGGAGCTGGCAAGACGTTCCTGGAGAAGGTGCAGAAACAGAACCAGTGGTGGTGTGCTGGTAACAAGCATGGCTGACGGTGTGCTCAGAGTACAGCACAGCAGCAGGTGCCCAAGGCCGGCCCGCAGGGGTCTCATTTACAAGGGTCTCTCTGAAGGTTTGGCCTGCTGGGGAAGCCAAGGAACTGGAGGAGTTTCCCTGCAGGGAGGAGAAGACACAAGCCCTACAGAAGTGAGATACCGTGCGCCACTAGAATGCACAGGGCAAGCAGGACAACTCAAAAGCTCAGCTGATCACAGAGAGCGGGACTAACAACCCATCCGCGATGAGCTCTCTGCCTGGGCCCTGGGCCGGTACAATAGTAAATAGCCCGGCCAAACGCCCAACAGACGAGCATATTGGGAAAGACATAGTACACCCAGCACTAGGCCCAGTATTAAGTCTCAGTAATGGGCAGGGGCCAGGAATGCTATAGCAACGCTAGACTACATCTGCAGATTGTTCCCTAACATCTGCATTCGTCTGCAGGGGCTTAGCCTCACTTGATGGCTCTTCCTGGGAGGAGTTTTAAGAGCCCAGCTCTTTGATATTAAGATCACTGTAAGGCATTAGGCTGGTCAGTCAGGTGATATTTGTTAGCCACTGGGGGTAACTGGGCCAAACAATTCAGAAAACCCACCAACTCCTTCACAGGTCCCACGCTTGGGCACTGGCAGTCGTTTTACCTCCCTTTCCAATTAACACCTCCCCCCAGCATTCAAGGCAATTCTCACTTCTGTTAACCCAGGTAAGGATAGCACAGGTGGGCCTGGGAGTGAGAGCCTCTTGGTTTGGAGATGAAGACCAAGCACAAAAATCCCCTGGTGCCTGTACCGCGGTCATGGTGCGGCACAATTACACACTGACAAGGGCACATTCACAGAGCGCAAACTAAATCAACCCCCACACAGCTCACCACCAAGTTGCAGATTAACTCTTTCATGTGTGTTCTAAATTGTAAAACGCACCCATTGCAGCTGGTCCTGGGCACTGTAACATGTGTTAAAACACTGCCAAAAGCCAAGCCAGAGCTGACAAGAGTGGACTTTGTATATAAAATCCCTTCCTCATGCCTTTGGGCCAGAGAAGAGAGAAGGGTAATTAACTAGGGCCAGTCCGACCCACAGGAACAGCACGCCCTAGCAGAGGGCCCTCCACACAGAATATTCTGATCTCAGATCCCAACAGTTTATATCTAGAGGGCAACAGCCAGCTTCACTGCTGAGGCAGAGCATGAGAGGGATGCAGCCTCTTGGACAGCCAGGATCCAAACCACACTGGGCTTTAAATACTGACAGCAGCTCCTTGAATGGCACCTGGAAGGGACCAAGAACCCACTCGTGCACCAGGCTCTTTATGGCCATTCCCGATCAGCTGTTGGAGCTTCTGGCTGGTCTTCACATGTAGCCCCATGGAGAGCATATTGCAACCTCCAGCCTGGATCATGGCCTGGCCCTATGGAACTGAAGCAAGGCCCATGCCAGAGAGAAATGGTCACAATCACCAAGGCCAAAGCCACTTAGAAAGAGTCAGAAATTATCATGGAAATAAAAAGAAGGGGCTCAAATTGCCAACCACTTTGAGGGCAGCTGGCCCATCCCCACCAAACTCTAGCGTGTCCCCAATCACCCAGGATCACGTCCACCTACCAAGAGAGCCCAGGCAGCTTGTTTTCATTCATGTCACTGTCCCAGGAGAGACACAAAGCTGTGTGACATCAAAGCCCTCGGGGCACCACAGCCCATCCCCCCCACACACCCCACTCTGCTGGCCTCCCATACAGATCAGTTCGGAAATGGGGAGCCAGGGGTCCAGCAGGAAGCGAGTAGCCTTCCACTCACCTGCAAGGCCACTTCTCCATCCAGAGGCGGGGGTGTTCGCATCATTTATAAACACCGAAGTAGAATTAAGGATACTCCAGATGGGATTCCGAGGCTGACCCACTAGCCCCAGTATTCACCCCAAACTTAGCGTGCACGTGCCCCTTCCCCCACCCCCGCAGGGAGAAGCATAATGCTCAGCCCACGTGACCACCATACACATTGCCAGGGCAAGTCACCACCTAAGCGCCTCTCCACAGACAAAGCTAAATACTCCCAGTAAGCTGGCGTTTGCTCTCAAATGGCCCTCAGCAAAACCTGCAATTGGCTCTCAGCCAGCTGTCGGAACTCACGCAGAGCCTGGATCTCCCGCAAGGTGCAGGTTGCAGAAGGGAGTCTCAGGTTATTTTAATCCTAGTTACTGACTAATTCAAATGTGTACGTTAATACCGAGAGGAGGGGACACTGCTGGGGTGTGTTTCACTAGAGCACTCTGTCCTTTCTCCACACCCGCGGAGAGGATCTCTGTCCTTTCAGCCTGCACGTAATCTCTACAGCAGCAATCTGAACAGACTGGGGGGTGGTGTGGGCATCAGGAATGCCAGCCAGGAGGCCGCTGCAGGATTCAAACAGGGAACAGGGAGGGCCTAGCAGGATGGAGCTGTGTGAACAGAAAGAAAAGGCTAGATCTCAGAGATGTTATGGAAGCAGCGGCAAAGTGTGAACACAGCCTAGACATGAGGGCGAGAGAGAGGGAGGAGCCAAGTTATGGGCATGAGTGACACGGTGGTGTTGTCAGCAGTGATAAAGAGACGGGGGAGTAAAGCGGTCAGCGGTTCCATTTCAGCCAGGCCAAGCTTAAAGCTGACCAAGAGAGATTCAAGAGGAGCTGTCAAGACAGGCTGAGGGGAAGAACTGCATCGAAAGACACGGGACAAGGGTGGAGATATATTTTGTGGGAGAGGGCAGGGAGGGATGTGGTTACTTGAGCCAGTGGAGGGTCTAGAAGAGGAGAGTTAGGCCAGCAGTGCAGAATAAGTGACTCGCATCATGGCTCAGCAAGGGAAGGGAGAGGGAGTTTCACAGCGTTTACATACACCAGAAAAATGGCAAAGTCCCCTGTTGCATGATCAAACTATTAATTCAGCAGCATTGTACTTAAGATCCCTTCTGCCAGCAGCAGTTTGCAAGAATTCAGCTCTGAAACAAGAGGAGGAGTACTTGTGGCACTGTAGAGACTAACAAATTTATTTGAGCATAAGCTTTCGTGGGCTAAAACCCACTTCATCGGATGCATGCAGTGGAAAATACAGTAGGAAGATAATATATACACAGAGAACATGAAACAATGGGTGTTACCATTCACACTATAACGAGAGTGATCAGTTGAGGTGAGCTATTACCAGCAGGAGAGAAAAAAAAAAAAACTTTTTGTAGTGGTAATCAAAATGGCCCATTTCCAGCAGTTGACAAGAAGGTGTGAGGAACCCCCGTGTTTATTTTTCCCCCCTACGGTTCCTCA
>NW_020664584.1:11726961-11747707 GCF_002925995.2 Terrapene triunguis
TCCCCCCTACGGTTCCTCACACCTTCTTGTCAACTGCTGGAAATGGGCCATTTTGATTACCACTACAAAAAGTTGTTTTTTTTTTCTCTCCTGCTGGTAATAGCTCACCTTAAGTGATCACTCTCGTTATAGTGTGTATGGTAACACCCATTTTTTCATGTTCTCTGTGTATATATTATCTTCCTACTGTATTTTTCACTGCATGCATCCGATGAAGTGGGTTTTAGCCCACGAAAGCTTATGCTCAAATAAATTTGTTAGTGTTTAAGGTGCCACAAGTACTCCTGTTCTTTTTGCGGATACAGACTAACATGGCTGCTACTCTGAAGCTCTGAAACAAGGGGCTCTGGAAGTGTAGCTATTTCTCAGGACAGAGGGAAGGCAGGGAGTAAATAGTGAAAGCAACTTCACAACCCCTTCTAATGGCACCAATCTCTGGCTGTGTTTGTGTTGCTGCTAACTATAGTCTGCTGCTCTTAGTGTTTACTTTTACCTTTGTGTGCAAAGGCAAATTAACCTGAGATTTGGGCTTATGACCTCTTTGTTCTGGTAAATATCTGGAAGCTGTAAATTGCCAGGCTGCAATGAAACAAAGGGACATTCAGATCACTCTGTACCACACTCCACTTCAATTACTCTTATGTGTAAAGAAAGAGTCAAAACAACAAAAGGAAAAAGAGAGAGAGGGAGGCAGCACATTCCTAGAGAGAAGCCAGCACTGGGCTGACACAATCCAAGTTTGAACATCAGATCAGGAACTCTGCAAAGCTGTGCTAAACCCAGGATCTTACACAGATAACATCCCAGCTTGGAGTGCCCCGCTGAACATAAAATAATCACAAACCAGCCTTATCAGGTCAAAGCAAAGTGCCCCTGGCAGTAATGTGAATGTGAGGGGACAAGAAGGAATCAGCATGAAGGTTAGAGAACAGCCTGCATCATAAAGTTCAGATCCAGATCCCAACTCAGACAAAGTTCTGTTCCAGGGTTTTACTTCTGCCTATTGTAGGGTACAGGGTCTAGTCACAAAGTCTGGATTTACTTCTGCATTTCCCCAAGAGTGAAAAAGTATGGCTCCATGGTTTTAGTTCAGGCTAGGGTGACCAGACAGCAACTGAAAAATAGGAACAGGGGTGGGGGGCAATAGGCACCCATATAAGACAAAGCCCAAATATTGGGACTGTCCCTATAAAATCGGCCCTAGGTCAGGGCCATCTCAAGTAAAACCCAGAGCAAACCTTTCCCAGGGCTTTTTGCCTGGCCTTCTCAGGAGCAAACTCTACAGGGTGTATGTGCATCTTCAGTCATCTTGGCTGAAATACAGTAACACTCCAGAAGCCCTACCTGACCAGGTCTCTAGACTCGGTAACAGGTTTGTCATGTAGTCAGTAACCAAAGCTTGAAATGATTCATTTGGCTGGCAAATAAAGCCACCCTTTGAACCACAGAAATACAGCCCCAGCATGTAGCCTCTATTATTTCATAGATTTCAGATGTTTCCTTTGCATTCTGTAAATACACAATTACATTGCAAGGGTTGTACCGCTTTGAAAATCAAGCGCAGCTCTGGGCTGCTTGCTATGGAACTTCCCGAAAAGACCAACAGCAAAGGCATTTACGCTTGTCCCCGAAATGTTCCTCCATTGCACTGGTGGCAGCGCTGCGGGGAGCACTAGCATAGATAAAGCACTGTGGCTACCAGCATTTTAAGCACCGTGCCCACTAGACATGCTCTGAGATGGTACCTAAAATGCCAGTGGGCACACAGTGGGGGCCTTATCTGTTGTACAATTAGGAGCTACACAGAAGCTAGTGCAACGGTGAGAAGTTTTAGGGGAAAAGGCCAGTGTCAACACTTCCTCAGGAAGGAGCGAAACACAGGCTTCTGCGCCATCCTGCTGTCTGTGGCAGGTGCACTGAGCTGGGCAGACATTTTACCCATTGATCTGCTCCATGGGAACCCACACAGCAGAGCTACAGTGCTCTGATGGCAACAGCTTTCACCATTTACTATAAGGAGGCTTGCTGCAAACTGACTTGCCAGCCTCCTCCATGCCCAGGTCAGCCAGCTAGCTCAGCTCCAGAGCTCCCCCAACCCTTTCCCAGCACAGAGAATGCAGGAGATGGGAGCGGGAATACTTCACACAGGCAGAGGAGCTGTCCTCACAGGCTGGCTCCATCCCTCTCTCCCTCTTTAACAGCCCTTCAAGGCTGACATTTTATTTACTTTAAACGCTATTTTATAAACTGGGCAGAGAAAAGGGGAGGCTGCAGGTCGCTGTCCTCCTGCCAAGCTCCATGCCAGATTTAACTTGCATCTGCAAACTCTTCTCCTTCAAAGACAATCCGACTAAGTTTGACTCTCCCCCAGACTTCAGCTCCCGGGGACCCCGCTTGGCTAAGGCCAGGAACTGCAGAGCCCACCTCTAGCTTTCATAACCTTCCACTGGCCCAATCAATATTTCAGAGTGAAAGTCTCCAGCACACCTGTTATTCTGCAGCCCTTCGGACCAGCTCCCGATGACAAGTCCTGCACAATGACAAGCCTTGCACAAGTTCTGCACAGTCACTGCGAGGGAAAGAGAAAACACCAGCCTGCTAAGCCCTGTCACTTTCAAACCCCCAGGGCACTGCATATTATCCATTTGTCTCATGGGAAAGCGGAGGTGGGAGAGTGGAGCATTTACCTACCCTTGAAACAGGAGAGTCCACTGCACACCTCATTTGGCCCAGGAAGCAGTGTTCTATGGTAGGAGGAAAACCCAGACTTTGCCCACCTACAGGCCCCATGGGCAGTGTACCATTAGCCTGAGGTCATCACATTTTTATTAAATGGAACCAATTGCAGCAATGCTCGACTTTACTATAGAAACACAAGCCATGGAGATTACAAATGCCAGCATGCAATGCTTCATCTAGAACCCTAGCACGGGCCAGGCATGGGACTGGAAACCTGGCACTCCCACATCTTCATCCCAGCTCTGTTGCTGCTGATTTCTGACACAGCCTTGGGCTTAGCTTCTCAGTGCCTAAGCAACAGAGTGTGGCTACACAGAAGTACCTCTCCGAGCCACTGTGAGAATTCCTATTTGCTGGGTCGGTGCTAAGTACTAGCATTGCCCTAACAGACTGAGTCACATATGCTGCACACAGGAAACAAGATAGTGCACAGACAGCTGCTAAGCCCTTATGGGCAAACAGAACCACAGCCCTTCTAAACAATAAAAAGTTACGTGGGCCCCTTAGTTAGGCCTTTATCCCTCTTCCTCTCCCTCCCTCCCCCAAGATGAACAGCTCAGTACAAGGCCAGCAGAGATGCAGCGAAAACAGGAGTTATAACTAAATGGAGGGGGGAAGACGCAGAACTGAGAGAAAGGAACATGCGGAAGACAATCAAATTTAAAACAACAAATGAGAGAAATCCAAGCACTGCTATTAGGGACACAACTGTTTTTCTTGTAAATGTTACATACGCTACACAAAACTTTGGACAACCGAAGATTTTTACTGGGCAACATGAATTTTGGGCAGGACAAGCATGGTGGAAAAATACTTTCCCAGCCCAGGTCACATGGTCTTTAAACCAGTGCATAGATACCATGAAGCTTCGTGCGTAAAGATTTCCCTGACTAAGTAATGCTTATTAGTAGAGCTGTCGATTAATTGCAGTTAACTCACGCGATTAACTCAAAAAAATTAATCACAGTTTTAATCGCACTGTTAAACAAAAGAATACCAATTGAAATGTATTAAACGTTTTGGATTTTTTCTACATTTTCATATGTATTGTATTCTGTGTTGTAACTGAAATCAAAGTGTATATTATTTTTGATTATAAACATTTGCACTGTAAAAATGATTAAAAATATTTTTCAATTCACCTCGTACAAGTATTGTAGTGCAATCTTTGTCCTGAAAGTGCAACTTACAAATGTAGATTTTTTTTGTTACATAACTGCACTCAAAAACAAAACAATGTAAAACTTTAGAGCCTACAAGTCTACTCAGTCCTATTTCTTATTCAGCCAATCACTAAGCCAAACAAGTTTGTTTACATTTACAGGAGATAATGCTGCCCTCTTCTTATTTACAATGTCACCAGAAAGTGAGAACAGGTATTTGCATGGCACTTTTGTAGTCAGCATTGCAAAGTATTTATGTGCCAGATATGCTAAACATTCGTATGCCCCTTCATGCTTCGGCCACCATTCCAGAAGACATGCTCCCATGCCGATGACGCTCGTTAAAAAAAAAATGTGTTAATTAAATTTGTGACTGAACTCCTTGGGGGAGAATTTTATGTCCCCTGCTCTGTTTTACTTGCGTTCTGCCACATATTTCATGTTATAGCAGTCTTGGATGATGACCCAGCACATGTTGTTCGTTTTAAGAATACTTTCACTGCAGATTTGACAAAACGCAAAGAAGGTACCAATGTGAGATTTCTAAAGATAGCTACAGCATTCGACCCAAGGTTTAAGAATCTGAAGTGCCTTCCAAAATCTGAGAAGGACGAGGTGTGGAGCATGCTTTCAGAAGTCTTAAAAAGAGCAATACTCCAATGCGGAAACTACAGAACCCGAACCACCAAAAAAGAAAATCAACCTTCTGCTGGTGGCATCTGACTCAGATCATGAAAATGAACATGCGTTGGTCCGCACTGCTTTGTACTGTTATTAAGCAGAATCTGTCATCAGCATGGACGCACGTCCTCTGGAATGGTGGTTGAAGCATGAAGGGACATACAAATGTTTAGCATATCTGGCACATGAATACCTTGCAATGCCGACTACAAAAGTGCCATGAGAACGCCTGTTCTCACTTTCAGGTGACATTGTAAACAAGAAGCAGGCAGCATTATCTCCTGCAAATGTAAACAAACTTGTTTTTCTGGGCGATTGGCTGAACATGAAGTAGGACCGAGTGGACTTGCAGGCTCTAAAATTTTACATTGTTTTATTTTTGAATGCAGTTATTTTTTGTACATAATTCTACATTTGTAGGTTCAACTTTCATGATAAAGAGATTGCACTACAGTACTTGTATTAGGTGAATTGAAAAATACTATTTCTTTTGTTTTTTTACAGTGCAAATACTTGTAATCAAAAATAAATACAAAGTGAGCACTGTACACTTTGTATTCTGTGTTGTAATTGAAATCAATATATTTGAAAATGTAGAAAACATCTAAAAATATTTAAATAAATGGTATTCTATTATTGTTTAACAGTGTGATTAATCGTGTGATTAATCATGATTAATTTTTTTGATCGAGCGATTAATTGCCATTCATTTTTTTTATTGTTTGACAGCCCTACTTATTAGCGAGACAAAGTGGGGGAGGCAATATTCTTTATTGAACCAGCTTCTGGTGGTGAGAGAGCCGAGCTTTCAAGCTTATACAGAGCTCTTTCTCAGCTCAGGTAATATTGCGTCTGCCTCACACGGCAGCTTGGTTTGGAGAGGAGCACAAACACCAGGAAACATTTCCCAACACAGCAAAATCCACTGCACTGGGCAACAGCCCTCCAGGTCAGTAGCAGGAGCTCCACCTCCAGGGACATTTCAAACTAGAGGGGGTAGCACACTAGCAGGAAGCTCCTAGCAGAGGGACTGTGGGTGTAAAACAGGGGTTCTCAAACTGGGGATCAGGACCCCTCACAGGGTCGTGATGTTATTACATGGGGGGGTCGCGAGCTGTCAGCCTCCCTCCCAAACCCCGCTTTGCATCCAACATTTATAATGGTGTTAAATATATAAAAACATTTTTTTTTATTTATAAGGGGGGGGGTCGCACTCAGAGGCTTGCTGTGTGAAAGGTGTCACCAGTACAAAGTTTGAGAACCACTGGTCTAAAACATCTTTCTTGCTCTAATGTGCAGAGCTCTCAGTTCCCCACTGCTGTACACAGGCTCCCCAGAGCGCTGCTCAGCCGTGCGTCAATAAATAGCAATCAACATTATCTTACCCATTTCAGCTCTACCCAAGGGCTTTCATTTCATTATTCTGAAGGCAGTTCCTCCCCACCAGACTCTTACAGACTGGAGGAAATTCAGATATTCCTCATTTCCACTCTTCTTCTCCCCCCCACCCCATTTATTTGGGGAGGGAGTGGGATGGGGGGATACCTGTCAACTACTGGGGTCCCACAGGGATCATTCACAGCCAAACACTATTCCATAGCGATCAATGATCTGAAAGAAACCAAAAATCATTGCTGAGCAGCTGATGGGCTGATAAACCGTGACAAGGACAGTGCAAAGTGGATCAGCTGGGGAACTGGGCTCATGCAGACGTGTTTTAGTGCAGCCAAATGCAAGCTCACACATCCCGGCAGGAGGAATGCAGGCCATGCTCGCAGGCGGGGTGTGGGGGGGGGGGCTGTATCCTGGAAAACAGTGACTCTGAAAGGGGCTTAGCAGTCTTGGTGGAAACCAACTGAACAAAAGCTCCCAGCGTAGACTGGGGCTGAGAGTAACATGAGCCCTGGCTCTCTAACCAGGGGAGGGCAGAACAGGAGGAGTAGAGAGGTGCACTGATTCTCTGCATAGTGCTGGTGAAGCCATTGTTGCTCCAGCATCTCCAGTTCTAGCACGCACACTACAATACTGAAAAGTGGAGGATGAGTCAGAGGAGCTGGGCTGAACTGGGGAGAGTCCAGGGCTCTGGATCCCCTGAGGATGGACTTTGCTGAATGTTCCTGCTTTCTGTGCTAACAAGCTCCGTTCTAAGTTGTCTTCCCGATAACTAATGAACTTTCTGTGTTACACGCTGGCTGAGAGTCATTGCTGATTGCGGAGTTAGAGGCAGGACCCTTTGGGGCGTGTGAGGCTTCCCCAGGTGTCCCATCCAGCAGGACTGGCTGCGGGGAGCCCATGGATGGACAGGGGGCTGAAGGCTCCGAGGTCAGACCCAGGAGGCGCTAAAGCCAAGGAGGTTTCTTGACCAGGTGAGTGCGCACCCCGAGTGGAGAGACACTGCACTAGAGTCCTGCCTGACTTCATTCAGAGCCGTGCCAGAGTGCCAAGCCTGTGACTCCGTGACAACACCCTGTGGGGCTCAAGGAAACCCCCTGACCTCAGCCAGAGAAGGCAAACTATAATTATATAATTGGAGATATCCCATCTCCTAGAACTGGAAGGGACCTTGAAAGGTCATCGAGTCCAGCCCCCTGCCTTCACTAGCAGGACCAAGTACTGATTTTGCCCCAGATCCCCAAGTGGCCCCCTCAAGGATTGAACTCACAACCCTGGGTTTAGCAGGCCAATGCTCAAACCACTGAGCTATCCCTCCCCCCTTAGCATGAAGCAGGTGTCTTCCCACAGGTGATGGGCGGGGCACTCAGCAGGCTGGACTCCATCCTTCGCCCCCGCCCTACAGGAACTGGAGAGGAAGGAGAAGTCTCCCTTCCCCTCCCCAGAGCTCCAGGCTGCCAACTGGCAGAAGAGCTGAGGCAGTCTCCACCTGGAGGTTTAACAGTGTCATCCCTACAGCCCCACCCTGTCTCTCCTTTCAAGCGTGTTGTGCCCTTCCCCCAACCTACATACATAGCACAGCATCTGCTTCCAGCAGGCCAACCTGCCGTCAGGCCAGAACAGCCACCCACTCCTGAGAGAGCGACCTGTGCAAACTGCACAGGACTCCAGCTAGTAACAGAAATCCTGCTGGAGAGACCTCCACATGCCTGCTGAGCAACAAAGCCCAGACTCCTGGACTTCTCTAGGCTGCACAAACCCACTAGCCCAACCCTTTCACGGCATCAGGGCTCATCCCTATAGGAGTGCTCACCTGCCTCCTGGAGCTGACATGTGGGGCTGGAAAGCTCTGTCTAAGCTCTCCCCTAGTGACCGCACAGCCCTGCCAGCTGGCTTGGCTCACTTCTGAAGTGAGGACAGCGAAAGTCAACTCCTCCTGTGGCAAGACTTTCACTGTCTGGCTCCTCTCCGCCAAGCCCAGGAAAGCTGTCATTTAAATCTAAAAATAAAAGCATGGGTGTATATCTCCACAGCTAATACACACACAGGCATCCCAGCAGCAAAAATGACAGAGGAACCAAGGTAAATATAACTCCAGCCGACACTCAAAAGGTTCTACTGCCTCTGAAAATAGGCACTGTGCAAACAAAGCAGCATCTGTTCAGCATGAGACGTGGATTGGTCTGTGAAAATACAGAACAAATGGCTCACTGCCACCATCCAGGTCTGACCCTTTCACATCAACACACAGCTCCGCTGGAAGCCTGCAAACAGCCAGCCATGAGTAGGGCAGGGAAGCCTCCCTCCAAAAGCCAGCTCCCGGGGCAATGGAGCATGCCCTGCGGCTGGGTAACTGTTACACAGGAGGCATGGAACAGAAGACTCCAGTGGGTCTGGGACAGGAGGAAGAAAGCTCTGCCCACTCGCGGAAGTAGGCAGCGCCCACAGCACTCACTGAAGTCAATATGAACTGTGGGTTCCGAACCCCAGCCACTCACCTTTGGAACAGTTGCCTGTGACATTTTAGAAGAAGCAATGTTGTAAAGAACCCACTGGCCTCAACTCATGCCAGCGCTAACCCTCCGTCCCCGCTGGGAAGAGCACAGGCTCCCAAGGCTCCATTCTGAAAAGGCAGGGCTCCAGAGAAGATAATTTGGCTGTTTCCCTCATAGGTGCAGAGATAATTCTCACTCCCAGTCTCCCTGACATCACGGATTTTACATCTGGCCCCCATATCAATTAGGGAGCTTTCCACCTACTGCAGATCTTGCCAGCATGCTTCCAACTACCCAACTAGAGCCTGATTTTACACTGGGTCTCACGGCTGCAGCAGCAGCTGCTGGAAGCAGAGCTTTGGCCCCTTTGCAGAGAGGACAGCCAACCCCCTGCGGAAGGCTGCCCAGAACGGAGGGTGCATTGCAGGGGCTCACTATGGCTAGACGCCAAAACTAACAACAGCTTCCTGTGAAACACAGGCTGCATCTCTGCTGCAGAGGCCTCACAGGGAAAGGAAACAGGAACCTCAAAACAGCCATGACTTCTTGGGAGAAACTCAGCGAGGGGGCTGAGGGAAATCCCCTCAAATGCAGTGCTAGCTCCAGGCCATGAGTGCACCACAAGAGTGAAAGATGAGTGGATAGCATAACCAAAGCAGCCCAGCCAGAGCTAGAGGTATAGCACTACAGACCTGTGCCCCAGCTCCTGGAGTCACGTGATTACAGCTGAAGCTGAGCTTTCAGTTAAAAGAAAAAGTAATTTTCTAGCCCTCATGATTGTAAAAAGAAACTTGAAAATGTGACCCGAGCATGACTACCATCCCTATGACATCTGCCTGAGTGTGCCAAGAGCCTGAGACAACAACTCCAAGAGAGAGGAACAGTCCCATGCTTCTTGATAGAGTGTTAATGTCAAGCCCCTGTGCCACCACCACCCCAGTATGTGCAGAAAGAGAACAGTGCAGGAGACCTGGCCCACTCACCCAAGCAGATAAAGCCTGGCTGTTGAGGTAAGTAGTGAAACACCCCCTGCCTCTGTGGGGTGGGGAAAGGGTTCCCTGCTGCCACCCTTGTAGTTGCTCTAGAGGGATAGGGAGCCCCTGCAGCTGACTCCAAGGGAAAGGGGGGCCCTGCTGTTCTGAGGAGGGGGGCTGCTGCTGCTCCTCCCAAGGAAAGAGAGAGTCTATTGCTACTGAGGAGTCCGGTGGCACCTTAAAGACTAACAGATTTATTTGGGCATAAGCTTTCATGGGTAAAAACCCACTTCTTCAGATGCATGGAGTGAATCTGAAGAAGTGAGGGTTTTTACTCACGAAAGCTTATGCCTAAATAAATCTGTTAGTCTTTAAGATGCCACCGGACTCCTCGTTGTTTTTGTGGATACAGACTAACACGGCTACCCCTCTTACACTTGGTCTATTGCTGCCACCTCTGTGCCCCCAGAGTGGTAACAGGGCTCAGCTGTGGGGCTCCACCCAGATGCCTTAACCCCGCCCTTAGATGCCTGTCCCAGGCCCTTACAACAGGATGGGAACATTCAGACCCTCACACAGGCTGCAGCCACTTGCCTCATGTTTTATTAAGGGCCAAAGGCCACGGACAACAGCCCATCGGGAAAGGCTGTTCTGGATGTGGCCTGGGCAGCCCAAAAGTCTTAGGGGGCAGGACGACCAAGCTTCCCCATTCCTGCTGGGGGACCCACCCCCTGCCCAGGGCCTGGAGCAGCAGGACAGGTTCTCCTGGGGCTGCCCTGAGTGGCAGGGCACAGGGCATTAAGGACAGCTCCCACCTCATGGGACAATGCTTTCTACTACCACGGCCGCTGCTTCCTGGAGCCCACCCTCAAGCAGGCCTAGTGGAGACAAGGCAGCACATGGCCCAAAGGCTTATTCCTCATTGACTTTACAGCAAGATTAAAAGCCCCAATCTCCCATGTGCCTCCACTAGAGCCTCCTCTGCCCCAGGCCACGGCGCCTGCTCAGCTCAGTGAACCTTGAGATGAGCCGTTTGGCCTTTCAGGGCTTGGGCATTTCAGACCGACAGTCAGCAAAGTAGCCTCCCTCCCTCACCTTCCCAGGCGCACTGCCCCAATCTGGGACTGACTGCCAGAGGGGCAGGGAGCGCCAGCAAGCACTCAACCTCAGCCCCTTTGCCACACTGACCAGCTTTCACAGAGGCCGGTTCTTCGGGCTCTGGGACTCTAAATAGTAAGGAAAACAAAGATGAACCCAGCCCAACTCTGCTCCCATCCAGCCTCAGTTTAATTGCATGCTATGCCGTGCAGAGCAACAAGCGCCAGCTGCCCCCAGGGTACGTCTGCAGGTTCACTGCTTTCAAAAGCCTGGGAACCATTCCAAAGCTGGGCTTTTGGAAATACTGTACCTCCATTGAAATGAATCTCCGAAGCCCGCATCCTGGCTCTTTCCTGTCCAGCCAAAAAAAGATCTAGCATAGAAAATATACAGCAAGTTTAACAATACCTCACCGAGAAATTATTAGAAAAAATATTACAGCTTGGATCACAAGCACTGCTGTGCATTCCTGACGAGGAGCTACGCACTCAGCTACAGCAGCAATCTGACCTCGCAAACTAATGATCTTTTGGTAATTACAACTCAGTTCCTCTGCATGCCAAGACATTTCCTGTGCAAATGTGGGAAGATGTACTCAACAACACTCCTGGGCCCCTAGATGGCACCTTTCATCCGAGGATCCCCAAGTGCTTTCCAAGCATTAACGCCACCCCATCTTCCCCAGAGGTAGTTGAGTCAGGAGTAGAATTGAGGAGCTCTGCTTTAACTGCTAGATGCACTCCCTGAATTCCTCTTGGTATTGGGAAGAGGGCACTGTGATCCTGTGACCCGAAACACCGGGAGATGAAAAGGTGCTCAACAGATGCCTCCTCACAGGCAGGGGCAACTGTCTGGAAAGTTTTCCTCTTAAACATTAAAGGAGATTCCCACTGTTCCCTCATTTCCACCAAACAAGGAAAAAACTTCTGGGGAAGGATTCCCATTGGCAGACGCGATGTCAGCACAGATTAGGCAGCGAGGGAAGCATTATCAGCAGACTGACAAAGCGTCTGCTTGCCCTTCACGCACAGCTTCAGAGCAGGAGGCAGCAAATACTCAAGAGAGTCAGCAAGCCCACAAGAACTAGTCTGACAGCAGCATTACTTCCACTGCTCTGCAAGGATCCTACCCACCAGCCAACAGGCAGCCTCCAATCCTCTTAATGCCTTCATGAGACAACAGTAAGCTCCCTAATCTCTGAGGGTCATGGTCAGAGCCACACAGCTGCTCCCCCTCTCTAAAGGGAGCTGACATCTCAGATGCACTTTCCAGGGCACTCCCAAGCTAAGATGGTTGTTTCCAGACCAACGGGCCTCATCTACATTAGGAAATGGTATCTTTAAACACGGCGCTGGCTCTAGCTAGTACCTATCTGGCCCCCAGCACCACAGCATCTGAGCACTTCACAATCTTTAATGGATTTATCCTCCCAACACCGCTGCCGTGCTATCAGCCCCATTGTGCAGAGGGAGAATTGAGGTACAGGGAGACAAAGTGACTGGCCCCAGGTCCCACAGGAAGTGCATAGCAGAGCCGGGAATTGAACAAAGGGCTCCTGAGTCCTGAGCACCCAACCTCTGGTCCCTCTTCCCATAGGGCTTAACCATACCCAGCTAACATCCCGGTGAACACATGTTGTTCTACATGGACCTCAGAAATAGGGTTGCCAACTGTGGTTGGATGTATTCCTGGAGGTTTCATCACATGACACAATCTTTAATTCCTGGAGCCTCTAGGACAATCCTGGAGGATTGGCAACCCTACCTCAAAAGTCCAGATTAGCATTGTGTCAGCACACAGGACTGTAAGCACAGGTAAAATGTGCTGGTGTAGATGGGGCCACAGGCTCTGGGAAGGCTGAATCCCTGGTGTGGATTACAGTGTATGAGGACAAATAAACCCGAGGGCACCACGGGCCTGCTGGCAGCTTTCAGGTCGTGGTAAATCACTGGGGGTGCACCTGGCAAAATCTGAAAGACAACCCCCCTAAATCCCCTGGGGACCGGATCAATGCTAACCAGTCTTTCCCCACTCTCACAAGGAACATCACATCACTAGTATTCTGACTAGCTCAAGGATGCAGCCGAACTCCCCGCACCACCACCACTGTCTTCAGTGCTTCCTCTCAGCATTAGCAAGAAGGCCCTAAAGGAGCGGAATGGGCTGAGAGTTGGCAGCTGCTGCCTGGGCCGTTGGTGCAAAGAGAAGAGCAGCCCAAGAATGAGAGCGTCCTGCAGATTAGAAACGGCTCTGACAAAACATCATACTAGGGCTGTCAAGCGATTAAAAAAATTAATCGCGATTAATCGCGCTGTTAAACAATAGAATACCATTTATTTAAATATTTTGGATGTTTTCTACATTTTCAAATATACTGATTTCAATTACAACACAGAATACAAAATGTACAGAGCTCACTTTATATTATTATTTTTATTTCAAATATTTGCACTGTAAAAAACAAAAGAAATAGTATTTTTCAATTCACCTAATACAAGCACTGTAGTGCAATCACTTTATCATGAAAGCTGAACTTACAAATGTAGAATTATGTATAAAAAATAACTGCATTCAAAAATAAAACAATGTAAAACTTTAGCGCCTACAAGTCCACTCAGTCCTACTTCAGCCAATCGCTCAGACAAACAAATTTGTTTAAATTTGCAGGAGATAATACTGCCCGCTTCTTGTTTACAATGTCACCTGAAAGTGAGAACAGGCGTTCACATGGCACTGTTGTAGCCAGCGTCGCAAGATAGTTAAGTGCCAGATGAGCTAAAGATTCATATGTCCCTTCATACTTCAATCACCATTCCAGAGGACATGCGTCCATGCTGATGATGGGTTCTGTTCAATAATGATCCAAAGCACAGCGGACCGACGCATGTTCTTTTTCATCATCTGAGTCAGATGCCACCAGCAGAAGGCTGACTTTCCTTTTTGGTGGTTCAGGTTCTGTAGTTTTCGCATCGGAGTGTTGCTCTTTTAAAAGTTCTGAAAGCATGCTCCACACCTCATCCCTCTCAGATTTTGGAAGGCACCTCAGATTCTTAAAAGTTGGGTCGAGTGCTGTAGCTATTTTTAGAAATCTCACATTGGTACCTTCTTTGCATTTTGTCAATCTGCTGTGAAAGTGTTCTTAAAATGAACATGTGCTGGATCATTATCTGAGACTGCTATAACATGAAATATATGGCAGAATGCAGGTAAAACAGAACAGGAGACATACAATTCTCCTCCAAGGAGTTCAGTCACAAATTTAATTCATTCATTATTTTTTTAACGAGCATCATCAGCATGGGAGCATGTCCTCTGGAATGGTGGCTGAAGCATGAAGGGGTATATGAATGTTTAGCATATCTAGCACGTAAATACCTTGCAATGCCAGCTACAAAAGTGCCATGCGAATGCCTGTTCTCACTTTCTCACATTATAAATAAGAAGAGGGCAGCAGTATCTCCAGTAAACGTAAACAAACTTGTTTGTCTTAGCGACTGGTTGAACAAGAAGTAGGACCGAGTGGACTTGTAGGCTCTAAAGTTTAACATTGTTCTATTTTTGAGTGTAGTTATGTAACAAACAAAAAAAATCTACATTTGTAAATTACACTTTCACAATAAAGAGATTGCACTACAGTACTCATATGAGGTGAATCGAAAAGTATCTTTTGTTTATCATTTTACAGTGCAAATATTTGTAATAAAAATAATAATATAAAGTGAGCACTATACACTTTGTATTCTGTGCTGTAATAGAAATCAATGTATTTGAAAATGTAGAAAAACATCAAAAATATTTAATAAATTTCAATTGGTACTGTATTGTTTAACAGTGTGATTAATCGTGATTAATTTTTTTAATCGCAATTAATTTTTTTGAGTTAATCGCATGAGTTTGCTATTAATCGGCAGCCCTATATCATACATAATGTATGCAACTGCTCCAGGGACTGGGCATTGGCCCACATCAGTCGAGCTGTGAACTGGGAATAGAACAGGATTCTGCAGCCACAGCTACACAACTGACTGTTATCATTTTTGTTCTGGAACAGGCTGCCTTTGTAACTAGCGAAACCAGCAAGACAGCACAGCTGCAAACTACTTAAAACTTTTACAGCTAACTTTGCAGTGTAGGCTGATCCCCATCCAACAAGGGGAAAAGGGGGAGATCCCCAATGCTATCTCTTTCGGAACGAGAGGATCAGAGCTGGGACTACAGAGGACGATGCGGGCACCACCAGCAGCATCTCTCAAATGAGCAGGCAGCCAGAACCCAGAAGGACATACGTGGGACAGCCAGGAAAGGGAACACTGCAGTCTAGGAGCCTCAGGAATGCTTAGTAAAGAGACCCATTCATGATCACACAAGGAATAATAAACAACTAGATGAAAACATTTGCAGATGACTCAGAGCTATTAACTGTGAGGAATGTCAACCCGACCTAACCAAGGTAGGTGAATGGGCAACCAAAGGGCAGATGCAATTCAGGACTGAAAAACATGCAAAGGGCATGCACACTGAAGGGAATAATACAGAACTATTCACAGCTTACTAGGTTCTAAATTAAAAGGATCAGCTCAGAAAAAAGTCTAGGGCATCAGTGCAGATGGCTCAATGAAGAACTCCGCACAACCTTAATTCAGCCCCCTAGTGCATATGCATTAGGATACAGCCTTTAATTACACACTCATATACTATTTTTTCCAAAGGACTCCTGCCCCAGTGAGTGTACAGGATGGACGGTGCTCACTGCATGAGCCGCTATGTAATATTTTGTTCTATCCTCATTGTTCAATGAGTGGCGCTGGGGCTCATTTTACTGCATATTACTCAAAACGTGCTCTGAGGACAGAGCTATTCATTTCCTTATAAGTTTTTCTATCATGCTCATCGCTATAATATCTGAGTGCATCACAAACATTAAAAAATGTATTTTCATAACTCCCCTGTGAGGTGAGGGAGTATTATCCCCATTTTACAGACAGGGAACTAATGCTCAGAGAGATTAAGGTTAAAAGTGTCCACTAACTTTGGGTGCCCATTTGAGATGACCAAGACCTGTTTTTTCCAGAGCACAGCTCACCAGTGTTCAGGTCACAAAGTTGAACACTCAAAAGTTAGGAAATGCCAGAGGCAACCATATGCGCTGTGGGAAAAACATGATCATACTGCTAAAGGTCAAGATATACTATGACATGGGATCGGATGCATTCCTAGCTATCCACAGCAATCCTAAATAATCGCATGATCAAAATTGCATTAAGTTTACACGTTTTGCTTAATAGATATTGTATTGCTTCTATCTGCTACAGCCTGATGATGGCATTCGTTAGGTTTTCTAAAAATAAACAAATAGATATTTGATATTATTTTATATAAAACATTACAAAAAATCATTTTATATGGTAGCTCTTCTATGGGACACGTTTACCTCTTGTCAAAGTTGTTTATTGTTATTTTTATTTATTTTGCGGACGCCTTTTTCTAAGGAGATTTACAATTTAAGGTTACAATTGTTAAAATATGCATTATATAGAAACAAGGACGATTCAGCTGTAATGTTACAGAACTGCAAGTTACAGTTCAGTAAATACTAATACTAATAGTGCAGTACTAATAGTGGAGTATCTGCAGTAAAATGATAAATGCAATGGAAGTACAATACATGAAGTGCAAAAATAAAATGCAGTCCGATATTTATAATTAAAGTTGTCTTATTTTTATCATTTCTTCATATTATAATTATACCTTAAATATTATAATGTGGCTACATTTTGCATTCTGGTTATTTACATTACAGTTGTGCTCTGTGGGATTTTTAAATAGTATTTTAATTCCCCCGCCACTTTGGCCTTGGCCCCTCCACTTCTACAAAGGTTCTGGCGCCCTTGGCACAGATCCCACTGGCTTCAATTGCAGCTGTGGGTGCTCACCACTTTTGAAAACCAGACCCAGGGTCTCAAATTGGGCACCCAGAAAATGAGGAAAACGCAATCGGTGACCACCAGCTCAGTTTAAGTGACTTGTCCAGCACCACACATGAACTCTGTGATTGAATCAGGACCAGTTCTCCAGGGCACCGTGTAACTGCCTTAGCCTTGAGACTGAACTCACTCTTCGTGTAATCCCTGCCTCATTCACTGCACACCCTGCAAGTTCTGCCAACAGATGAGGTAGAATGACAACAGATAACTGCCTCCTTTACTCTTGAGGGCATTCTGCGCCAAAAAATTAAAAATTCTGTGCACAATATTTTAAAATTCTGCAAATTGTCAAATAAATGTGGAGGCTCCAGCATGGCATTGGGGAGCACAGGCCACTGGTTGCACAGAGGTGGGAGATCATTGTGAACCCCCCCGGGACACAGACTCAGTGGGGAGGCTGCACCCAACCCTGACACAGCGCAAGGACCGGGCCTGCCCCAGAAACACCTCCATGCCAGGTGCATAAGGTGTCGGCCGGCAGGCTCAGCAAGGCAGCTGTGACACTCTGTATCTCGGGGGAACACCCTGCACTCCCGTGTTCATCCTTATAATATGATTGTATGTATGATTGTGGCTCCATAGCTCAGGGGTTAGAGCACTGGCCTTGTAAACCAGGGATCGTGAGTTCAAGTCTCACTGGGGCCTGGTCTGTTAATTTGTATGGTCAGAGTGTGTTGGGGGGAGGGATAGCTCAGTGGTTTGAGCATTGGCCTGCTAAACCCAGGGTTGTGAGTTCAATCCTTGAGGAGGCCATTTGGGGATTTAGTTGGGGATTGGCCCTGCTTTGAGCAGGGGGTTGGATTAGATGACCTCCTGAGGTCCCTTCCAACCCTGATATTCTATGATTGTGTGGTATCCAATGCAAAGTTTGTCATGTCGGGTGCCTTCAGAAGGCAAATGATGCACTGAGCATTGTTGTAATTTCATGTATATAGTTATGAGGCTGAAAGTGTGTCCTCATAGCTTAAAACAAGCCCAGGCAAAACTCTCCAGGAACAGAAGGGCAGTTCACACCTCATCAGTGCATGTATGGGACAAAAAGCCCAGCCTCACAGGAACAAAGGACACTGGCCTAGGTGACAACAAAGGATCTATTGGACTCTCAAGTGAGTCACCCCCCCTTCCCTTGGCCAGTTTGGGACTGCGATGAGGTAATGCTCACCTGACTCTGAAGAGGGGGTGGGGCAAAGCCAAGAAGGAAGAAAGAAAGAAGATGATAAAAGGGAGAGACGATTGCCAAGCTCTTCCTCTCTTTTCCACCTCCATCTACAGACACCACCACCACCAAGCGACTGAAGCGCTGATCAAAGGGGAGAGTCTGGCTGTAGGGCAACCAGCCAGACTGTGGTGAGAAGCATCTAAATTTGTAAGGGCACTGAAAGTGTTAAGATCAGCTTAGAAAGCGTTTTGCTTTTATTTCATTTGACCAAATCCGACTTGTTGTGCTTTGACTTAGAATCACTTAAATTCTAGCTTTTGTACTAAATAATTGTGTTTGTTTATTCTACCTGAAGCAGTGCGTTTGGTTTGAAGTGTGTCAGAGACTCCCCTTGGGATAACAAGCCTGGTACATATCAATTTCTTTGTTAAATTGACAAACTCATATAAGCTTGCAGCGTCCAGCAGGCATAACTGGACAATGCAAGATGGAGGTTCCTAGGGTTGTGTCTGGGACCAGAGATATTGGCTAGTGTCATTCGGTTGCACAATCCAAGCAGCTTACATGCCAGAGGCTGTGCGTGAACAGCCCAGGAGTGGGGGTTCTCACAGCAGAGCAGGGTAAGGCTGGCTCCCAGAGTCAAGGATTGGAGTGACTTAGCAGATCACCAGTCTAGATAACACCAGTGGAACGTCACAGCAGGATCCAAGTGTGGAGGGGCTTAGTGTGGGGGGACCCAGGTGTGGGTTGAGAGGGTTCTATGAGGGGCAATCTGGGTGCAGGTGGCTCAGTGGAGGGGATCTGGATGGACAGAGGTTTGTTGGGAGGTTGTGGGTGCAACGGTAATGGGACTCTGCAAGGGGGTCCAGGTGAAGGTGGTTGGGGCTCAGTGTGGGGGGGTCTGGGCATGGGGGGCTCAATAGGGGGGTCCAGATGCTGGGGGAGTGGGGCTCTGTGGGGTGGGGCTCCAGGTGCAGCTGGTTGGGGCTTGGTAGGGTGGGGATGCATTTGGCTCGTCCCTCAGGTGCAGGGGGAGTGGGGCACATCGGGGGGGGGTGACGCTCAGTGGGAGGGTCTGGGTATGAGGGGGTCTGGATGCACCAGTGCTGGGCAGACTCGGGAGCAGCTCCCTGTACAGTGACCCCTCTCGCTGCAGTTGAGGAGTGATGGATGCAGGAAGCACGGGGGGGAGGGAGAGTTTGCAGAGCTTCCTACAGCTGGGGGAGAAATCTGGGGGTGGGTTTGACACGGCCCCGGATGCCATGAAGGGGAAGAGGAAGTCCCGTCCTCTCCAGTCCATCTGGGACCAGCAGCTGAGCCTGACGCAGGGTAGGGGCCACCATCAGGGTCTTCCCCAGTCTCACCCCCTACCCCACAGTGATTTACCTCTCTGCCGGCTGCTCTGGGCACCCGAAACATACTGCTGGGGAGGGTCTCATGATTGTTATTGTGCCTTCTCTTTGCTTCCCCATCAGAAAGTCATTTTTCTGCAGGGAAGCAAAGAAATCTGTGGGGGACATAAATTATGCATGTGCACAGTGGCGCAGAATTCCCCCAGGAGTACTCCTTCACTGCACAACCCTGATACATTCCCAGAGCAGGTCCATCCTGTGCACTGAATGAGAGGGGGGAAAATAGTATAGTAGAACCTCAGAGTTATGAACTGGCCAGTCAACCACACAGCTCATTTGGAACCAGAAGTACACAACCAGGCATCAGCAGAGACGGGGGGAGGGGGGGGAAGCAACTACAGTACAGAACTGTGTTAAACGTAAATTACTAAAAAATAAAGGGAAAGTTTGAAAAAAAGATTTGACAATAAGGAAATTATTTCTGTTCTTGTTTCATTTAAATTAAGATGGTTAAAAGCCAAATTTTTCGTCTTCATAGTAAAGTTTCAAAGCTGTCAATGTAAGTCAATGTTCAGTTGTAAACTTTTGAAAGAACAACCATAATGTATTATTCAGCGTTACGAACATTCTCCATTCCCGAGGGGTTCATAACTCTGAGGTTCTACTGTATGTGATCATGTAACTAAAGCAGGGGTCGGCAACCTTTCAGAAGTGGCGTGCCGAGTCTTCATTTATTCACTCTAATTTAAGGTTTCGCGTGCCAGTAATACATTTTAACATTTTAGAAGGACTGTTTCTATAAGTCTATAATATATAACTAAACTATTGTTGTATGTAAAGTAAATAAGGTTTTTAAAATGTTTAAGAAGCTTCATTTAAAATTAAATTAAAATGCAGAGCCCCCCGGACCGGTGGCCAGGATCCAGGCAGCATGTGTGCCACTGAAAATCAGCTTGCGTGCCACCTTTGGCACGCGTGCCATAGGTTGCCTACCCCTGAACTAAAGACTGTATCATAATGCTTATGCACAGGGGGGCCAAATTAAGGTTGCCTCTGGCATTTCCTAACTTTTGAGTGTTCAACTTTGCGACCTGAACACTTAACATCTTTTTGTTAATGTAGTTTCTGACATTTCTTGAAAACTTAAAAATTGTAAGGTTTGTTTTTTCATCACATAGAAGCACAGTGACCTCTGAGCAACGGTCATCTTTAGATCCACAGCACAGTCCTCTACCAGTAGCGCTAATGGAGTAACTGGTAGCAGTAGTAGCTTGTCATCCTCTTTGTGGACCAGCCACTAACGGGGGAGGAGGTACCCAATGATATGTGCTGATAGCAAAGGAACGTGGAGACTCAGGAATAGCGAATTCAGTCCCAGGTTCTGTAAGCAGTCATGGATTCTTCTGCCCCAATCTCCCAACCTCTCCCTGTCCTCTTCTGCTCCTAATTCACTCTCCCCAGACCCTGCCCCCTCTTCTACTGTCCAACTCCTCTGGCTCCTCCTGTCCATGGTTCCTCCCCCCAGCTTCTATCCTCCCCACTCCATGGCTCCTGCTCATCCTCCCCTGCTTTGTTCCTATCCCCCATCCCAGTTGTCTAGGGTTACCATACGTCCGGATTTTCCTGGACATGTCCGGCTTTTGGGGATTCAAATCCCCGTCCGGGGGGAAATCCCCAAAAGCCGGACATGTCCGGGAAAATCCTGGGGG
>NW_020664584.1:11752707-11768000 GCF_002925995.2 Terrapene triunguis
TGGCTGTTTTATCAAAATGTAAATTAATGTGACCATTTAAAATAACTTGCTTAAATCCAAGGAATGAGTTTAGTCCATAAGGGACAAATTGTCAAGGCCCCAGGGCTCACATAAGTCAGGGATGGGCATTGTTTTAAGAACGTGAATAGAATAGAATCTGACTCCTGGTTAGGAAGAAAACAATTCAGTGATAGAGTGGGGATACACAACTGCAGTTATTGCTGTAGCTCCATAAGCAGGCTGAACCGACTTCTTCCCTGCCCCCCATCTCTTCTCTTCCCCCCCTCTGGTAGATGCATAGGGAATCTCCTAGCATGGGCCACCTAATTCGTCTCTCCTTTCCTGGACTAATCCATGACCTCAGTGGAATAATTGTGATCTATTACCTCTTACTAACCACCAGAAGGCACACTGGATGCACAAGCCTAAACACAAATATTCCCTTTGAGTAAAGCAAGTGGGCTAAATATCTTCTTTTAAAAAACAGCTCTGACAAATGCTGCATTTAATAAATCTCTTTGCAGATCAATTCCAACAGCCAGGGAAAAGTGGTTTTACTGAACAGCCATTATGGATAAAAGCAAGGGGAACAAAGGAAATTGCACTGCAGAATTGTGAAGGCATGGGGAAGCATGACAGTTGTAGCTACAGAATAAGTGGGAAACAGGGCCGGCTCCAGGCACCAGCTAAAGAAGCAGGTGCTTGAGGCGGACAATACCGAGGGGCGGCACTCTGGCCGCTATTGGGGTGGCACGTCTGGGTCTGCGGCGCTGTAATTCGGCGGCGGGTCCCTCAGTCCCTCTCGGAGCGAAGGACCTGCCACCGAATTGCCACCGAAGAGTGGAATGGCGCGATCGTGCTGCCGCGGCTTTTTTTTTTTTTTTTTTTGCCGCCCCCTGGAGCCGGCCCCGGCACTGGGCAACCTTAACTAAAAGGCAGCACTACCAGCCCCCAGAGAATAATGCTCCAGACAGCACACAGCCTGGAGCAGGCAAAGGAGAGCAGTCTCCCACACAGGCAGGAGACTCGTGTTGCAGAGGGCCTGCTGCTCTGATGACACTGGGACAGAGAAAGCACAGCAGCAGCCCCAGCCCATTGCACTGGCCAAGAGGAGCTAAACACTGCTTCCTCCATTGCTGGCTATCACCGCCCCACTGGCAGGGAGCTCCATCCTCCACAGAGCTCAGCATGCTGCCTCTGTAGCCGTTCCCGCCCCTCTGGACTGGGAGGGAGGGACAGAACGAGAAGCTCCCACCCCACCTGAGGCTAAACTCGTTGTCTCCTAGATTTTGAGAGCAAACCGCCTCCAACAGTTCAAACCTGTAGATCACCCAGGCACCTCAATCTCATTAACCTCCGAACCCACGACAACAAATTCTTCTCCCGTTAGAGAACATGCATGAGTAACTTCAGGGAGAAAGCAGCTTTTCTGAGGAAGCTGCAAGGGATGGCAGGGGGCAAAGGGGGTGGGATGGACTGAGGGTTGGTCTACAGTGCAACTAAAAGCCTGTGACTGCCAGTGCCAGCTGACTCAGGCTTGCAGAACTTTTAGGTTATGGGTGGACATTCGGGCTCAGGTTGGAGCCTGGGCTCTAGGACCTTGCAAGGTGGGAGGATCCCAGAGCTCAGGCTGCAGTCCCAGCCTTAACTCTACACTGCAATTACCCAGCCCCGCAGCGCGAGCCCCACAAGCCCGAGTCAGCTGGCGTGGGCCAGCCACGGGTGTCTAATTGCAGCGTAGACATACCTTGAGTTACTGAGATTATAATGGTAAGGTGGGGACTCAACCACACAATTACTGTGTGTAACTGACACACCAAACCTGATATTACTTTAGGTGCCAGTTGTTTTCACAGGTGCACTCCCACAAAGACAACCTCATCTTGAGGCAAAAAGCTGTAGAGCCTCAGAATAAGAATGGAAAGTTACCCATCTAAGGCAGTGACATTTTTAAACATATGGCATTAGCAAAATAATGGCCTTCTGTCTTGTTAAGTTTAAAGGCTGCCAGTCATTGATAAGCCAAGACACAGGGCCCCTTGAAAATCCATACAACCCACTGACATAGTTTAGAAAGGAATTGGCTATTTCTCCATCAGCAAAGTCCACTAGACACTGTTGGTTAAATGCATCAAACAAAGATAACTCTGTTTTCATCACAACTTTCCTATGCTGTTTCAGTCTTCAGGCAATCTCTCAGGTTGCAGCTGTCCCTGTCTGCTTTGTTAAAAAAAATTAAGTAGGAACAAATGCAGAGGAGCTCTTGAAAGTATTAACTGTCCAAGCCTATTAAGTGTGACTCAAGTTAGCCACTACAATGCTGGGATAGAACAGGAATCTGGCAATGAGCCAGAGTCAATAAGAAACGTACCGAGTCCACAGTGGACCAAATCTCAACTGCTCTGATCACGGCCCAAAGGAGAACAGCTGGTTCAAGAAAGAGCTCTGTATGGAGGGAATGGGTCACTTCTTGTGATTTTCCCCAGTCCCAACACACTTTTCTTGGGGCAGGGAAGGGAGGGCGAGTAAACCAACACTTGAAAACCTAGTAAAAAAGCTCATGATGTGTCTATGAAATTCAATATAAACTCATCATAACTAATTCACTTCAGAAACACTTTTCTTCTGCATACATAAAAAGCTGAACACATTGCCCAAAATGAAAAAAAATGTACAATTCTGTAGATGAAACACAATACACAATAAGGCCCCAACCTAACTAGTTAGGCCCCTGCCATCTTTGTATTTGCCCCTAGATACCTGTACGCTTTTATCAGTTTATTTGCTTTTTCAGCACCTAGCCTGTGGCAAAGCTCAAACCAATGCTAAAAACACGTTCAATTGATGCTGAGTGGGCTAGACAGAAGTGAAAATTGAAAAGAACCCATTTAGTCTTCTTTGATTTTACTGCCGCAGATTTCCAGCGTTTTGATGCAAAAACCAGTAGAACAATTTCCTTTACAAACAATGGCCCAGATTCAGAAGCACGTGCTTAAATGCTGTCTTGAGTAGAGGTACATTCCTGAATCAGGGGCACAGATATGAAATAGAAACGTCGAACTTGAATTTTAAATGCTAGAAGAGAAGAAAGGATTACATTCCACATCCATATTTCAGCTTCCACTTCCTGTTCTGGGTAGATCCTACGACCCTGTAAATGGCATCAGCTAGTACGGCAAAGTAATGGAGAGGTTCTTCTCTGAACCTTTTAATTAATTTATTTATTTATTTAGTCCTTGTGGGTTCCAGTTCTTTGTCATTAATTAGATCAAGGAGCTCTCCAGAGAGACTGTGATGGTAGTATCATCTGTACATCGAGTCTCTCTGACACTTCATTCAAATGCTTTTGTAAGTTTAGAGCCTTTCGTCTCATATTTTGTAAAATGTGTGGTATGTTTGGTATTTTAAATCAAACACTGCCTCATGCTCAGTACAAATTTCAACATTCTATGGTAGCTGCATGCAAGTGTAGAGACAATCTTCCTGAGAGTCATTGGGAAACTGGGAAATTACTCTTTATTTCAGTCCAACAAACATGAAGCTGATGGTGGTTGAAGACAAGGTACTGTGGACTTGTAGGACTAGTTGTTTCTCAGTGAGCATTAAGTCTCATGAATAACCAGATGCCAGAAGCTTTGGATGGTTGCAGACGAGTTCTCATAATTTTCATTTTATTTCTGTTGTCAATGCAAGTGTCAAAGACCTCCTTGTCACACTTTTCTCTGCATTCTTGGAAGCACCTTCAGCAACCTGGACACAATGTTCTGTAGTTTTCTTTTTGGACAGAGAATCAATAGTATAAGTAGGGAAACATTCGCCCCTGCGTGGTCGGATGCTTGTAGTCATTATCAACTCAGTGACCAATGATATTGTATTAGTGTCAATGTTGATTCCTTTAATTCTTCCTCTGATTTTCCCCTCTGTTTTCACACTTCCAGCCACTAGTAATGGGCTTGCAAGTTTAAATTGGCGCGGAGGACTATATTGAAGGCAAAGAGCTCCAATCCTTTCTTTACATTGCTCATTCTGTGCTACCCTGAAGGTGGAGTAAGAGCTTTGCAGCTTTCTTATCAAGTTCAAATCTTCGTCTTTCAGTTGTTTCTATGGCATAATCCTCAAGTGACCTTTGCTATTTTGGGGTGTTGAAGACAGACTGCTTCTGACTGAAGCTGATGTTCAAGGGCTGCTGGAAGCCCTGGAACAAGGCTTGATGCTATCACTGAAGGAGCTGCACGTCTCAGGACCTCTGAAGAATTAGGCTGATATTTAAGTGACTTCTTTTCAGCACCTACATTTGAAAGCGTTGGCCTTTTAAAAGTTATTGTTAAAGGCTAAAGCTACACAGGGGCTGAAGGAGCTACCAGAAAAGTGCTGGTCCAGCAGGCCACAGCAACGGGCTGAGTTCAAGCCAGGTGGGCCCAGTGGAGTGAAACACCTTGCAGAGCTGGGAGTGGCTCCAAGCTCCATCTGCAATACATTAGGATGTAACCTCTCTTGGCTTCAGAAAAACGATTCCTATTATGAAAGCCTAAGTCCCAAGCTCTAAGAGGCTAGTCTTGGGAGGGTGCTTCAGGAGAGCTCTGGGGCTCTCTCCCCCACAGGCCTTACACCCTGGGATTCTGAAATTCTGGCCATGGTGAGCCTCTCTGAGCCGCTTCCTGCTCCTGAGCTTTGTACAAGTGCACTAACACAGCTGTTTTTTCTCAGAACTCACGGTTCTGTATTTTCAACAGCTGTCAAAATGGTTAAACTGAACTTTGTGCTTGAGCAAAGGGTACAAAGTCAACCGTGTTAGAGCAGCTGGGAACCAAGGCCAATGTGATGGATTGTTTGGGTCTCACTAGGCCACATTATGCTTAAATTGCTGCAGGTCTTTTCTCAACAAAACAAGAGCCAACCTAGCTCAGTGTAAAGCCTTATACTTCCCTGCCTGATTGGAAGAGCAAGTAAACGCCATCCGTTTGTATTGTTCTGTATAAAATCAAGCTGGGTTTTCCTACTCAATAGCCCAGAGGGGGATGCTCCAACTCAACTTCACTTGAAGTAACTGCAGAGTGTGGAGTGGACTGGCACAGCTAGGGAGGATCTCCACAATGCAAACTCCAGGAAATCCATGTGTCACTTCTCTCCAGGACTGATTTACAGTGATCCTATCCCATGCATTGAGCACACAAGGGAGAGGGCGAAGACACTTCCTAGCTACAGAGAATGGTTATTATTAGCCACACAACAAGTACAGATATTAGAATCTATGCTGCAGCCATTACAAGTTCCTGGCTGTGTCTTGATATTATCAGTTGTCATGACAGTAACTGCTGTACATGGTGGTAGTGACCAAGATGGAACACCAGGATTCTGAGAAGAAACATTCCTTCCTCCAGGTTTATCTCTGAACAAAAGACTAAGTGACTGAACAAATACACAGCACAGCTGTAACAGATCAGACTCCTGGACCCTCTAGTCCAGAAACAAACCTCCTGCTGATCAGATCAGATCAGACCACTGGTCTCTCTAATACGGTGTTTGTCTAGTTTGAATGCCCTCTTCCATGCTACCCCTACAAAACCCCTATCCCAGTACAGCAGACACCACCTGTGACACATGGCCAGAAAGGGTTAAGCATCCTGCAGGATAAATTACCCAAATTCAACCGCTAAGGACATATTATAAGATAATGTTTATGTTTTTGTGTGTTTATATATATATATATATATATATATACCGTGTTTCCCCGAAAATAAGACAGTGTCTTATATTAATTTTTGCTCCCAAAGATGCGCTAGGACTTATTTTCAGGGGAGGTCTTATTTTTCCTGGAGCTTCGGGGCCTTATATTCCGGGGTGGCCTTATTATCAGGGAGGTCTTATTTTCGGGGGATGCCTTATATTACAGCGAGAGGCAAAACTGGAAGTAGGTCTTATTTTCGGGGGATGTCTTACTTTCGGGGAAACAGGGTATATAGTTAGAGGTTAACAATGTAACCAAAGAGTTCCTGTCTATGCTGTGTTCTATTAATTCAGAGATCAAAAGGAGATCTTAACATTTAAATGAATTGTAAATATATTACTGGATTCATATCTCTTTGAAATGTATAGCAAATCACCTGTGAATGGTGGAAAACAGGCAATTGCCTTATGTTAATCGATGTAGCTAATTACTGGAGATGCTTAGGAAACAGGTCTACTTCAAAGTCTCCATGATTGCCTATTGTTCGCCTAAGGACTCCATGCTGTCAAGAGAAGGCCTGGAACTGTATAAAGGTGTCTTGGGTCCTGATCCTTTCATCTCAGATCTGCTTGATGCTTTATGCAGGGGCAGCTTGAGTCATAAAACTGAGATCTCCAGTCCCATCTGGATCACCCTGAATATGAACATTGGACTATAACCTATGGACAAATTCTGAAAGAACTCTTTGCAACTACAAAGCTCACCATCTCTACTATGAATCTGATCTCAGAACTGTACTCATGTCTGTATGTATACTGGTCTTTTAACCAATACTCTCTCGCTTTACTTTTTTAATACATTTTAGTAGTTAATAACAATTGGCTGTAAGCGTGTATTTGGGTAAGATCTGAAATAGTCATTAAGATGGGAGGTAATGTGTCCGATCCTTTGGGATTGGTAGAACTTTCTTATATGATTAATAAGATTTTCAGTAATCCTCATATTTGACTTGGGTGTCTGGATGGAGGCCTAAGGCTCGGTTGCTTTAAGGAAACTGTATTTTGGCTTCTGGATAACCAGGAAGGTATTATAGACGCTATTTGAGGCTAGCTTGGTGGATCTAAGTACTGGAATGACCACCAGCTTTGGGGATTGTCTGCTCCATTCTTTGCCGTTTGCCCTAATTAAGTAACCTCAGTGTGGCTCCTCTCAGACTCCGGTCACACCCCCCTTCTTTCAACTTCCTTCTCAATATTAACCCACATTGGTAAAAATGCCATCATCCACTGGCTGTGTGTGTATGTGTATATGTATATATTTTTTATATACACACACACACACACACACACACACACACACACACACACACAATTATTAAACTTCAAAACAAAATCTCCCTCTGGGTCTCTCAATGCATTTGGTGTTAGTCTATTTAGATGGAAAGACCTTTAGGACACGGTCAAGTGTACCACATTTCACAAGATGTTCTGTCACAACTGAGCTAGGCTCTTTGTTCTGCGGCACCAGCATGTCTAGCAATATTTGAAGGAGGGAAGAGAGAGAGGGAGAATTAAAATGTTCTTTAGACTCGGGAGGGAGCCAGGAGACCATGAGTTGAAGCTTCACCTTTTCCACTCACTGGTGCACATCACAGCCACTATTATTGAACAAGGTCTTGTATCCCTATCCTAGGAGACAGGCAAGAGCCATTGCCCCATTTTAAAGATTAAAGTAAATGAGAGATTACATAAAGTCATTTCTGGCAGATTTGGGAATAGAACTCAGGTCTCTAACAGGCCACACTGAAATCACATTCTTACACTACCACCAAAGGTATGTCTATACTGCAATTAGACGCCTGCGGCTGGCCCGTGCCAGCTGACTCAGGCTCACAGGGCTTGGGTTGTGGGGCTGTTTAATTGCTGTGTAGACATTCAGACTCAGGCTTCAGCCCAAACGTCTACACTGCAATGAAACAGCCCCGGAGCCGGAGCCCAAGTTCGCTGGCACGGGACAGCCACCAGGGTCTAATTGCAGTGTAGACACCCCCAAGAAAGAGAGTGTCACAGCAAGGGGCAGGCTATCATGTCTGTAACCGTTGCACTAATCACAAGCTCACATTCATCACCTACCTGAACAAGGGACACAGATTCCTAACGTTCCACGGCTAGTCTACTACAGAGATGTTGTAGCTCACTGGCAAGGATGTAGGGAGGTGTGTCATGAATGAGGAAAAGGGAGGGAGAGAAGGAAAGCACGGTCCTGTGTTTAAGGCACTACACTGGGGCATACTGGGCTCCAGCTCTGACTCTGCCACTGACTTCCTGAGCTGGACAAGTCACTTACACCAGAATTTTCCAAAGTGGCTGCTAATTGTGTGTTCCCAATTTTTTGGATGCCCGATTTGAGACACTTAGGGCCTTGTTTTGAGAACAGCTGAATGCTCATAACTCCAAGTGAGGTCAATGGGTGCTGCAGGTATTCAGCACTTCTTAAAAATCAATTGCCCCACCAGAAGCCTAGGCAAGAGCCTCCCTCAAAACCCACAGCCCAATCAGTACCAGACTGCAAAACAGGTTTGTTTGAGTTACACAATGGATCAAGATTCTTATAACACATTCATAGTTAGAGACCATTATAATCTGTCAAGTATGATCCGATGCACAACAAAACCCAGGTGTTCCACATTTTGTTTATTTGTCACACCTTCTGATTGCTTATGCCGTATCTCAGCCCCTCCTTCTCGGACTTGTCACAAAGCACTCTGCTGGCGCTGAACAAATAATGCATCATCATAACAACCTGCCTCAGGCAGTAACCAGCATTTAATGCTTGGGAGGGAAGGAAAAAAGACCTGTCGTGGCACGCGTGCAGTGCTACACAACGCCTTTAGATGATCAGCTTGTGCCCTGCAACATGAAGCTTGACACAGTAATATGGGTAATCAGTTTGCAGAACTACAAAATTTCATTAGTGGTCATCCCAGTTATGCAGCCCTCTTTAAAATCCTGTCACAGAATGGGACTCTGGGCTGCTGCAGCGAGGGATTCCATAGGCTGGTGAAAAGACATGCTGCATAACCAAATATTCCCTTCAAATCACAACCCACACTGAGAATTGCAGAAAGTGAAATAAAAACCTTGCAGCTGGGGTTCAAATAAATATTCACATACTTAGCAGCAGCTATTGTAAGAACCAAGAACGTGGGTCTAGAACCCAAGGCTATGGAGGCCCTAGATCTCTGACATGCCCGTGTTGCCATCAAGGGAGATGGGTAAAGCAGTACCTCATAATCCTGAAAGGCTCGGCCCCATAGGAAATCCTATTAGAGCACCCCTAGGCCTGCAGCTGCCTGATTGGCTCGCACCGACTACTTAAGCCAGGAAGTGACTGGGTTGGGCTGTCTGAGCAATGGTGCTGCTTGCAGCTGCTGTGTTGGACTCTGCTCTTGCTTGCTTCCAAGTCTGTTTCTTGACTCCTGCGCTACTACCGACCTTCTCCTGGCTCGCCCCTGCCCTCGAGCCTAGCTCCCACCTTGCTCCTGCTCGGTGCCTGATCCTTGCCTCTTCTCCAGTTCCTGCCCTTATGCCTTGTTTCTGACCATGGGCTACCAGCCCTGGCTCTGACCCCCAGCTCCGACTGCTGACTCCAACTCTGGCTCAACCGTGGCTCTGGCATGTGGTGTCTGTCCCCGGCTCTGACCCTCAGCTTCGGTTCCTGGTTCTGACTCTGGATCTACCCCGGCTCTGGTATGTGCCAGCTGACTGGTTCTTTGAAGAGCTCTTTCCAGGAGCCTGAGGGCCGTCAGCACTCCCTGAGGTTTGTATGGGCTGTTCTAAGGCTGTCGCAACAAGGCTTCCCTAGATCTCCTGTGGCTAGAGTATGTGGCCCACTATCTCTGCTGGAGTGTCTCATGGTTATTTCCCGCAGGCGTACTGAAACAGAAGATGCCTGAAGCTAAAAGAAAAGGTCTTCATGCACCTGCGGGCTAGCAAGACAGAACTGTGCTGAAAAGGGTCAAAAATCAGGCTGTGACCAGGAAAAAGGACAAGGTTCCTTTCAGTTCTCCCTCTCTAGACTTTTCCCATGCAGCTGTAAGGGCCCAGCCCACACATACTCACCACCTGAATGGCAGTGAATTAGCAAGCAGAGATTTTCTTTAATAGGGGAGAGTTACTCTAACACCTACTCTCTGCAACTGAAGCCACGTCTACACTTGAAACTTTTGCCAGTATAGTTATGTCAGATAGGAGTGTGATTTTTTTTTTTTTTAAAAACAACATGTCTATGCAGTAAAAGCCCTACTGTACATGCAGCTGTACCAGCAAAAAGTGTGTTCAGCAGGATAGCTTATTTCATTTGGGGAAAATGAACTCTACTAAGGCCTGGTCTACATTACGAAGTTAGATCAATGTTGGCTGAGTCATTCATATGTCAATACTTAATCTTCTCTCCCACCCATGAAAGCTCTCCATTATGCCGACATCATAACAGCACCTTCCCAAGCGGTGTCGAGCCATAATCAATGCACTGAGCTCGATGCAGTGCGAGTGTAGACGCTGCGTTACCTATGCCAGCCCTAACAGGACTCCAGCAGCTGACCCCCAATGCCTGACACTGACCGCTCTGGTCACAATTGTGACTCCACTGCCCGGGGTCACGGAGGCCGGAAGGCCCCCTATTCCCTTTAAAGACCTGGCATTTCAGAAATTTGCTTTTCCTGATTGCCCAGCTTGGTGAGCACATCTAGCAGCTCTCCATTGTTGAGTGCAACTGCCCAGCTGACCACGCCAGCTATATACTCCGGATGCACTCCAGCCTGGAGGAGACAGGAGATACTCAGTATCTTGGGCCTTGGGGAGAAGAGACCATCCAGGAACAGCTATAGTCCAACCACAGAAAAGTGGACATCTACAGGCAGGTTGCTCGGGGGATGCAAGAGAAGGGATACGACAGAGACCGGCAGCAGTGCCGCATGAAAGCCAAGGAACTGCAGCAGCCATACCAGAAGGCCAGGGAGGCAAACAGTCAATCCAGTGCCGAGCTGCAGGCCTGCTACTTTTACGAAGAACTGCTTGCCATCCTTCGTGGAGACCCCACCACCACGCCGCAGAGCACCGTGGATATCTCCAAGGAGCCAGAGTCACGGGCCCCTGCCATGAACAGTGAGGAGAAGGAGGAAGAGGAGCAGGATGGGGACATGCAACCAGGGGTCCAGCTATACCATGAGCCAGACCCTGTTTTAGACTCCCCTGCAGTCCAGTCCATCCCAGCAGTCGAGCACGGGTGAGCCCGATGCAGGGGAAGGAACCTCGAGGGAGCATGTAAATGTATTTCCCATTGCAGCGATGTACTGATGGCACCCCCAAAGTAACAGGACACAGTTATCGACTCTTCATGTCCCTTGAATCCTCCGGAGAGATCTCGATGAACCTTCCATGGCAGTGCTCTGCAATCGTCTCCCGAAGGTTTCTAGGGAGGGAAGCCTGATTTCTGCCTCCACAGTAGGACACTTCTCCACACCAGTCAGCGATAACATCAACAGGCACCACTGCAGTAAACAGGCTAGCAACATACGGGCCCAGGCAGTTTCGGGATGCCACCAGCAGCTGTGCTCTCTGCCTCTGTCCCCCTCAGGAGTGAGAGATCAGCTAAAATCACCCCCCGCCTGTGGAGAGCAGTGCCAGTGTTCAGTGCCATTGTCCTGTGCTCGTAGTTCCATATAACCGCAAAATTCCCTCCACATTTCCCTTGCCCCGGCAGGCCATACTCACCATGGCTAGTGCTGGGAGCATGCGGTGAACAAGTGTGCTGAAGCAGCAGTGTCAATAGGCAAGTTTTGTTTAAAACGTTAAGGGAGCAAAAGAAGGGAGTTCTGAACCTCAGATTTCGCTTTCTGTTGTGACTAAACTGTCAATGGTACCTCTGTGTGCTTTATCTGTAGCTGATGCTGTTGTAGTTTTGAGGGGTTCCCCCTCCACACCTGCAGAACACCTGCGCCAGATAAGGAGAGAATGAAGGGGACTTGTGATGCCATGTTTCATGAGCTCCTGCAAGTCAGTGCTGCATCAGACCGTGAGCACAGGGCCTGCAGGATGAACACTGCAGACAGCCTGGAGAAGGAAAGAGCAGACAGGAGAAAGGCCCAGGAGTCCCAGCAGGAAAAACAGAGGGAGATGCACCAGGCCATCACGGGGCTTCTCCGGCAGCAACCACAGATGCTGCAGACTCTTGTGGACCTACGGGTCAGACAGTCACAGCCTCAACTCCCTTTGCAGTCCGTAAAAAACTCCACTGCAGCACATGCCTACACCCCCCTCAACATTCCACGTGGCCTCAGGGGCCGCATCCCTATCCTGACCACTCCACATCAGGGGACGTTAAGGACACCCACAGCTTCACATACACTGGCCTGTGAGAGCCACGGCTGTGTGTGTAGATCAAATGGACATGAATGTTCGTTACCCTTAATAAATTAATGGAACAGAACTTAAGTTTTTAATGTATTTGCTTTAAAATTGCACAGGTTTTGTTTTGCACTGATTTTGTTACTCAATAAAATTATATTCTTTGGAAAATAATTCACCTTTATTAGTTCACAACATCCGCTCTGGTGTGCCTGGTGGTCCTGAAAGCAACCATTACTTGTTATTGTACAGTCTGACTCAACTCCTAGGATTACTGACAAACACGGTGTTATAAATGTACAGCAAGCACCACCACGTTAATAGGTGCACTGACAGTTTTATATTCATAGATGTTCACCTTGCACCACCCAATTCCTAACAGGCCCCCAAACAGCAGGGCCAAGAAGAACACAGTACACCACAACATGTTATTGTGACTCACTGTTCAAGTGCTCTTTCAAGAGCACCTTCAGCTGTACAGCTCCACATTTCTAATAGCCCTTGTGTCTGGCTGTTCAAACTCAGCAGACAGGTGCTCCATCTCTGCCCTCCACACCAGTAGCAACTTCTCCCTCTTTGCTTCACAGATACCATGCAGGATACAGCAGATAGCTTTAACCATTGGGATATTATTCTCACAGAGATCCATTCTTGTGAGTAAACAACATCAGTGTCCCCTTAATCTACCAAGAGCTCATTCAACTGTCATTCTGCACCTGCTGATTAGGTAGTTGAATCTCCTTGATGCTGGCAAGGTGGGCTGTGTATGGCTTCGTGAGCCAGGGGAGCAACGGGTAGGCTGGATACTGGGCTAGATGGATCATTGGTCTGAACCAGTATGGCCATGCTGATGTTCCATGTTTCTTGGACCCAGAGAAAGCACTCCACCATTAGCAGCTGCTCAAAAAACCCCACCAACAATCTCGAATTGGTTCTCACTATGTCCCACAGCAATCTGTCCTCCAAAAAATCATCATGTTCCCCACTGCTTCAATTTTTCTTAAAGCTCTGCAAATACCAGAGGATCATGAGTCCTGTGCTTGCAATGCTTACGAACATAGTGCAGAGCCATGCAAGCTCCATTATTCTGGCAGACAACAAGGAGGGCTGCACAGATTCATGGTATTTTTTAAAAAGGCATGACAATTATGGGATATAGATTACATTGTGGGATGGAGACAGCTGCATGCTAGGAAGTTGACCCCTTTCTCCCACTCACCCCTGCATGACTTGTTTCTGCCCCACCATGCATTGCCAAAATTTCCCAAAAGACAATGTGCTTGATGGTGGTGGGTTGCACGCTGGGACACCTACCCATGGTGCACTGCACTGTGCATTGACACAAGCATTCCTGGTGAGTATGCGCAGCGCCGACGCAAGGGCTAAGTATGCATGTGCACAAGCAATATACTAACTGCAGCAGCTTTATGATAATGTAACTTGCATCAGCAAAAGTTTGTAGCACAGATATGGCCTAAGAGGATTTGCCTGTATAGCTATACCAGCAAACCTTTTCCAGTGCAGACTAGACCTTGCTCTCCAACATCTCAAACCAATGCTTTAAAAAGAAATCTAAATTACAGCTTTGAATGAATTGAGTCACATTAGACGGGAGGGGCCCGCCTACACCAGAAAACATTGTAACTCTATTTAGGAGACATATAGAAGGAATGCAGTTGTAATGGCCTCAGCAACCTTTTAAGCTGCAGTGTAGAAAGCAGTGCAGGCATTTTAAATCAGATCTCATTAGAATTAAGATATTTTTGCTTTGGTGGAAAACATTCTAAGACAGACCAAGCTGAGACCATCAGTCTCATATTATTTGTAACCTGATGCAGAATTGCTGCTAGAGGTCCAAAGATTAAATGCCAACAGAACATAAATTATAAAGTAATTTCCACAGTTCCCCAAATCTGTTTCTTCCAAAGACATTTCACTATCTGAACTAAAGGCAATTAAACTATGCTAGCAGGCATTGAGATATCACAGTGAGAGAGACCTAAAACAGACAGAGCTCTTCCGAACACTCTATATTACAATAGGAATGCTGCATTTTTATTTTTATTTTGTAGCATATCAGCTATGTCTACACTGCGCACCTTTTACTGACACAGCCGTGCCGCTAAAAGGTGCGCAGTGTAGCCGCTCTTTGTTGTCAGTAGAGAGGTCTCCCACCAACAAAATAAATCCACCCCCAAAGAGAGGCGGTAGCTTTGCCGGTTGGAGAGCTCTCCCACCAACAAAGCGCTGTTTCACACCGGTGCTTTTCGTCGGTAAAACTGTTGTCATTGGGGCGGGGGGGGGGGAGGGAGGTGTTCGCAACAAAAGTTTTACCAACAAAGTGCAGTGTAGACAAAGCTTAACATTCTAGTAGTACAATGGATTTAGCATTTGTCTTCATTTATATTTTAAAATAGTGTCTGGAGATCTGCTATGTGGGTAAACCTCAAAAGTCTGAGGGTATGTCTACACTACCCGCCAAATCGTGGGCAGCAATCAATCCAGTGGAGGTCGATTTATCGCGTCTAGTCTAGTCGCGATAAATCAACCCCCAAGCGCTTTCCCGTTGACTCCTGTACTCCACCGCCACGAGATGCACAGGCAGAGTCAACGGGGGAGTGGCAGCAGTCGACTCACTGCAGTGAAGACACTGCGGTAAGTAGGTCTAAGCACGTCGACTTCAGCTACGTTATTCACGTAGCTGAAGTTACGTAACTTAGATCGAACCACACCCCCCAGTGTAGACCAGGCCTACAGGGCTCTGGGAGTACGGGTGAAGGAGTTTGGAGCGCAGGTGGTATTCTCTTCGATTTTTCCTGTCAAAGGTAGGGGCCCAGGCAGAGACAGATGCATCATGGAGGTGAATGCCTGGCTGCGAAGATGGTGTCGCCAGGAGGGCTTTGGCTTCCTCGACCACGGGATGCTATTCGAGGAAGGACTGCTAGGCAGAGACGGCGTTCACCTTTCGAGGAGGGAAAAGACCCTATTTGGACACAGACTGGCTAACCTAATGAGGAGGGCTTTAGACTAGGTTCGACAGGGACAGGTGAGCAAAGCCCACAGGTAAGTGGGGAACATGGAGACCTGGGAGATGGGTCGGAAACTAGAGGGAGTGTGGGCTATAATGGCAGAGAGAAAGGAGGGTCAGGGCAAAACTGGGAGGCAAGATCGAACCAGTATCTTAGATGCCTATATACAAATGCGAGAAGTATGGGTAA
>NW_020664584.1:11773000-11787439 GCF_002925995.2 Terrapene triunguis
TCTAAAAGGGTGTCATAAGGAGGAGGGAGAAAACTTGTTCACCTTAGTCTCTAAGGATAGAACAAGAAGCAATGGGCTTAAACTGCAGCAAGACAGGTTTAGGTTGGACATCAGGAAAAAGTTCCTAACTGTCAGGGTGGTTAAACACTGGAATAAATTGCATAGGGAGGTTGTGGAATCTCCATCTCTGGAGATATTTAAGAGTAGGTTAGATAAATGTCTATCAGGGATGGTCTAGACAGTATTTGGTCCTGCCATGAGGGCAGGGGACTGGACTCGATGACCTCTCGAGGTCCCTTCCAGTCCTAGCATCTATGAATCTATGAATACTTAACGCAGAATTGCGCTGAGTAGCACAGGAGGGAAATAAGCTAACAGGAGTCTGGGTTCATTTCTTTTTCCATTTCACCTTGTGCCCCCATTCGCATTTCCTGGCATCAACTGCAGCTGGTGTCCTCTCCAAGAACTGAACACATCACATCTCCCACATAATCCCTTCCCCTCAAAGGCCTGCTCTACACTGGGGGGGTGGGGGGGTGTCGATGTAAGATATGCAACTTCAGCTACGGGAATACCGTAGCTGAAGTAGCCGTATCTTATTCCGACTTACCTCCCGTCCTCATGGTGCGGGATCAACGGCCGCGGCTCCCCCGTTGACTCCGCTACTGCCGCTCGCTCTGGTGGAGTTCCGGAGTTGACGGGGAGTGCGTTCAGAGATCGATATATCACGTCTCGACAACTGATCGCTACCCGCCGATACGGCGGGTAGTCTGGACGTACCCAAAGTTTCCACACCCGTTGGAGAGGGAGTCAAGGCCAGGACTCAGGTGTGGCTATGCACATAAGGCAGAATTCCCTCTTCAGCGGGATTTAAGTTCTTATCACCGAGGCTCCTGAAAGGTTTCATGGCTGTTCATCATTGTTCCGCTGAACCCATGCCTGGCTGCAATCACAGACCTATGGCATCTTGTGTATCCCACACACCACCTGGGTGTGGTGGTCTGTCCCATCTAGTGGCACCGAGACTACTTAGAGAGAGATTAATGAGGCTGCTCTACAGCCTTAGCTAACAGCCAGTGGCTTTTAGCTCATGCACTAAACTCCAGAGGCCCCAGGTTCAATCCTGCCTGCCGATGACCAGGGTTTGCCAGCATTACACTTGCACTGCCACTGAGTCACAGAGCCAGGTGAGCTTTACACATTTACAAACAAACAAGTTCAGCTCAGCTTTCATTTGAAAAGGAAACCTCCCTGGGACCCCTCAGCAATGTGCCATGTGAGTCAAAGCGAAGGATTCGCCTCTTCCTGGACAATGCTGAGAAGGAAACAGCTGCTGCTGAAATAAAATAATGCTTTGCACTTTGGTGGCACCTTCTACAAGGTCATCAAGTGCTTTACAAACGCTAACGAATTCACATCTCCTACTCTGTGAGAATGGCATCCTGGGGTTCCTTTGGATCAGGTCATTAGTAACCATGTAAGACTGAGGATGGAAGTCTCCTGGACCATACTGCCCCTTTCCAAGGGTTTCTGCAAACACAGTCCCATGGAACAAAGGAAACAACCCCTGGTGGAGAGGAAGTGACTCTGGGGTGGCACAGTTTGTGTGGTGAGAAGAACCCAGCTGCTAACTCTGTCTTGGGCACGGACCAGAGCCTTGGAGTGTGAATGGGACAACAGAATTTTGCTAATTTACGCTCCTGACAGGAGACCCCTAACATGCAACAAAGACAATGCAACACAAAGTGTCCTGTGTCCAAGTAAGTAACTGCAGCATAGTCCGTCAAAACAGAGCTCATCATGCTTCCAACCCTAATCTTCTATCATTCCATGCCAACACTGCCCTCCCATGCCAACTCTAGCACCACTTTTTTTTTCTTTTTGGTGGCACATATAATGTGCAGTGTAGAAAAGTACAGCCTGGTGGGGCTCTAGCTTCAGCAGATTTGACTCAAACACCCAGCATGTTGGTGCAGTAAGAAAAGGCTATTGTTACAGAGTCATTTTGCAGAGCAGAACCACACTAAGCCTCACAACAGCATTGCAAGAAAGGTGTCTTCATTATCATAATTACCATGTTACAGATGTGGACGCTAACGCACCAAGAGCGACTTGCCCAATGTCATTCAGGCAAACTGGAGGACTCTGGGACAGCCTCCCAGAGCTCCGGACTCCAGTCTGCCTGCAAACCCACACTTACACCTTGCCTCAATTCTCAAGGACTCAGCTCCGTTTCTGGTGGCACCTTAAAGACTAACAGATTTATTTGGGCATAAGCTTTCATGGGTAAAAAACCCACTTCTTCGGATGCATGGCTCAGCTCAGTTTCTGGATCAGTTCCCAGGTGGGGATGAGATGGCAAATTTACACTCGGCCGTTGCTGACCAGGGGATTCCCTATAATGTAGCTGAACTAGGATCATACTCCTAAAACTTGGTTAATTTAAGAGTTATGGTTGCTCTGGTGCATTTCCTGTCACCATAATCACCAGTGGCAGATTAATGATTTTACCGCCCCTAGGCCCTAAAAATAATTGCCGCCTCCGGCCCCATATGAACTTGTTTTAGTTTTTTACAAATTCGTTTGAACTAAAATGAATCTAAATATCATTAAAATAATTGAACATTTACAAGTTTTATTATAAATAAAATTACAAGTACAGCGGACCCTCGCTTGAACGCGCATCTGTATAGCGCGATTTCGCTTATAGCATGGGACCGCGCATGGATTCAAAACTGAGAACCGCTTAATTTCTTCCTTCCGATCATATTATTAACGTTTAGGATTCTCGCAAGTATGTTTACTAAATGGTGACGCGCTGTCATTGGTGGTTTCAATACATGCTATGATTGGTAGAATCGCGGCGTCACTGATGCTGCGATTACAAAAATGCTGCTATTATAAATTTGCCGCCCCTGCAAATTTGCCGCCCTAGGCTTAGGCGATAATACGCCGCTGATAATCACAAAAAAATCAAGGAAATCCTCAGTTCAGGCAACAGGAGCATCCAGAACAACCTCAACTCATTTCTCTTACCAACTAAACACTGTAATACCCAACACATCCACAGACTCCTCCCATTCACCACAATCTCCATTTCAATAGTGGCATATAACTAACTACAGTGCACCAAAAACAGAAATCGGACCTCAGCAACAGCAAGATATATTTCCTATTGACACATGTGACAAGTCTATACTGTGTTGTCTGAACACGGAAAAGCATGAAATCAGAGTTCAGATTCTGCCTCTAAATGGGAGTTTGAGGCACTCTGTATTTGGAGGAAACACGAGAGGAAAATATGGCAGATGGAACAGGAAGGTAGCCCTCCCCTTAAAGACCTAGCATTCCATCGGCCTCCGCACCAAGAAGAAAACCAGGATGATGAAGCACCAATGAACTATTTATATTTTGAATTATTTCTTTAGAAAATTCCCCACTGCTTTGCAATGTGAAGCCCTGGGTAGAATTTGAAGCTTGTGACTCTGAGACTAGCATAGAATATGGCCTGAAAAACATTAGCATCTCTGGGGAAATGTGAGAAAGGAATTATCTGAAATCTTCTGAACTCTGAGAAGGTGCTAAAGAGTGTGCAAAGTCCCTAGAAAACTACCGCTTGTGGCCCTACATCTCTCCACTGAGATGGATTTTTGTGCGTTAAGGGGTTCTTGAGCTAGGAGAGCTGTGGAGCTGCTAGGAGGATGCCACCATATTCAGTGCTGCGTGGCAGCTTGCAGCAGCCGTTTTGCTCTGCAGCATTTTGGGCTTAAGAGAACATGTGCCGTCTCAGACACGTCATCCCAAATGAGCGATGCGGATAGTATGCTATTATCATCAAGGTCCTTGCTATTGGCTTCCTGTCTCTCTTCTGGCACGCTCCTGGGAGCTGTGTACCCAGCATGTGTCAGTTTGTCAGAACACAGTGAGATTAGGGGAACTGACTGGGAGCAACTTAAGCAAGTGCTCTCTAGCAGTGGGCCAACATAGCCCCCCCAGATTGTTCAGTACTACTAAGACCAGGATACCGTCAGACTAAAACTACAATTGACTTCTGTTGGTTAATATTTATTCTGATATGGTCTGGAACAGTTCAGTGCAGTTATCTTTACAAGGAATAAGCTCAAGACATTTGGAATAGTAACTACCAAAGAACACATGGACATTACATTGCATACCTAACAGCAGGTGCTGCCTTCTTTTCCCTGTTGCCTGGGGAGAGAGACACTGTTTTCTGAAGTGCAGAAAATTTAACTTTTGCTGCATAGCATACAGATGGGTACTCGGAGCTTTAATCGCTGCTGAATTAGCCAGTATGTTGCTACTGCTCTACATATGGATCAAAATTGAACAAAGAATGTGTTTTTAAAAAGTCACCGGAAAAAATAAAGTGGGTTGAATTGTATAAAACATCAGAATAATCAACAAATGGCAAAAAATGATTCCTGGTGATGGCGTTCGCAGCTTGAGCTTGGGATGTCTCTGTTCAAAAGTGGAAGAAACCATTTCAACATTAAGGCCATTTTGCGAAGGGTGAAAATAGGCTTGATGCTGCTCATCTTGACACACGGGAATTAGCATTAACATCCACTGTGTACAGAATGAGAGTGGCATACAGAAACCCCTCCATGAATCCAGCTCAAACCAGATCCCAATGTTTGCTCTAGTCTTTATTTCTATTATAAATAAAAGGTGACTTTGCTACTGTTCAAGCTCACGATGCCTGGAAGGCTTTTTCAAAGAAATAAGCAAGTCTGCCTGTTACAACAAAGCATATATAATTTTGTTCTGTTTGAACAGAGGCAATGAAAACAAAATAAAACTAACAAGTAATAAACATTTGAGAATCTAATGCATTTCTCTGGGAAAAGTCTGCAAGCCTTTCCTCTCGATGGCCTAGTCCAGAAAGAGCACCATGAAGGTAGGAGAGCAGAAAAGGGCATATTAGATCAAGAAGTCAAAGAGGCAGAAGAGAAGCACTTTTTCTTTGAACCTTTGATTAATTTTCCATCACAAAGCGTTTGGGGTGTCTGATGTTGACAATTTCCCAGAGACCCACTATGCTTGCCACATACTGCAGTAACAAAAGCCCTAAAGTTATGAGTTATTGCTATTTAACAATTGCCCAGTCATCAAGGTCTTTTAGAAAAGATAGCGCAGAGGGCTCAGAAAATAAACACACAAGGTCTAACAGCTAGATTTCTTCAATAGTCTGAAGAAATTCAGAGTTGCTGCATCTCTGGTGCTGCTAAAGAGACTTCTCCCTTTTCCCTGTCTGTGAATGAGTCAATGAATTAAAAATTAAATTAATATCAAACATTGCTCTTCTATAAGGGTTTACCTTATGGGCAATCTTGTTAGGAAAGAAAGGGGTTGCGTCATATTGAGTTCTTTTAGTTTAAGTGATAAAATGAAGAAGTAAGGCTAATGTTTGCCATCAAACACGCATATGCTATGAAGTTAGTGAAATACACCTGTGCTGAAAGTAGCAGTAATTAAAAGGAACTGAAACCAAATAGTGTGTTTATAAGGACACTTGACCACAGAGTGGAATAATCAGAAATGTAACTGTTTGGTTAGTAATGCACAGACACCACTCAGCCATACCAAGGTCCTATCATTGTTGCTAAAACAAGGAGAACAGAAACGGAAGATTTATACGGCTCTTCCGGCCTCCTAGAGAACGGCAGTTCTTGAAGTGACTTTGCATTGTATAATGGACTGTCAAAACAAGTTTAAAGAGCATCAAAGAATATGGAGGGACTTTGTATAAATTATATGAACTTTAAACAAGACAATTCAGCAGCTAGCAGAGTGTTGACGAAGAAATGGCAACTTGAGGAAGCATAACTGCAAAATGGACCCAGGAATGCACCACAGAGGGACGCATGGAAAGCAACTTGAGGAGGTAAGTTGCTGACAGGAGCAAACCCACCGGCATTCAAGGTTTGTCCCAAGATGGTTGTACCAAGAGTGATGGCATGACCTGTCTTAAACAAGTTGCTGTGACAAGATTTGTTGCCTGGAAAATTCCAGTCCTGTTGCAAGAACTTAAAAGTTGATGTCTTGTTCCCTGATTGGATGGTGAGAGAGGACATTTCATTTTGATTGGACATTTCAAATGTTTGGAAGAAGTATGGATCACCATCTAAACATCCATGCCAGCATCTTTAGTAAGAGGAACTAAGCTGGACCACCGGGCAGAAATAGGCTAAAATGGCCTGTCTCCTTCAGCATGTCGCTTCCTGAAATCTGAAGACACCTGGAAGGGAGAAGTCTGAGGTCTTGGGCCAGCCACCTGGGAATCCTCCTGGTGACATTGAGCTCCTGTCTCAGATAGGCACCTTAACTGTCTCTTTCTATTTTCCTGCTATTTGGGTTTCCCGCTAGTGCACCAGGAAAAGACTATAGTCATATCTACCCTTCACTCCTCCTGTGTTTGCAGTGTCAACTCCTGCCATGAATAGAAACTGAGCTGAAAGCTGACAGCTGAGCAGAGGTCTGGTGATAAGTAACATACAGACTTTCTCTTGCATAAAGACCCAACTCAGTCAACTGCTCACTTCCTAAAATGTAACTTTTCCTAAAGCTGGGGACCTAATTAGTAAGGAAGAGAACATGCTAGTGTATGCACTTTAAATACTGTCGCAGTTAGTGTGTCTTTGTTTTGTAACAGGTTCCATTAAAAAAAAAAGAATGAGGAGTACTTGTGGCACCTTTAGAGACTAACAAATTTATTTGGGCATAAGCTTTCGTGGGCTTAAAACCCACTTCATCGGATGCATGCAGTGGAAGATACAGTAGGAAGATATATATACACAGAGAACATGAAAAAATGGGTGTTGCTATACCAACTCTAATGAGACTAATCAATTAAGGTGGGCTATTATCAGCAGGAGGAAAAAAAACCTTTTGTAGTGATAATCAGAATGGCCCATTTCAAACAGTTGACAAGAAGGTATGAGTAACAGTAGGGGAAAAATTAGCATGGGGAAATAGTTTTTACTTTGTGTAATGACCCATCCATTCCCAGTCTTTATGCAAGCCTATTTTAATGGAGTCCAGTTTGCAAATTAATTCCAGTTCTGCAGTTTCTCGTTGGAGTCTGTTTTTGAAGGGTGTTTTTTTTTTTTTTTTTTGAAGAATTGCGACTTTTAGATCTGTAATTGAGTGATCAGGGAGGTTGAAGTGTTCTCAGACTGCTTTTTGAACATTATAATTCTTGACGTCTGATTTTACAGACAGCTCCCCAACCTGAAGCAAATACTCACCAGCAACCACACACCACACAACAAAAACACTAACCCAGGAACCTATCCTTGCAACAAAGCCCGTTGCCAACTCTGTCCACATATCTATTCAAGGGACACCATCATAGGACCTAATCAAATCAACCACACCCTCAGAGGCTTGTTCACCTGCACATCTACCAATGTGATATATACCCTCATGTGCCAGCAATGCCCCTCTGCCATGTACATTGGCCAAACCGGACAGTCTCTACGCAAAAGAATAAATGGACACATTAGTCTCATTAGAGTTGGTATGGCAACACCCATTTTTTCATGTTCTCTGTGTATATATATCTTCCTACTGTATTTTCCACTACATGCATCCAATGAAGTGGGTTTTAGCCCACGAAAGCTTATGCCCAAATAAATTTGTTAGTCTCTAAGGTGCCACAAGTACTCCTGTTCTTTTTGCTGATACAGACTAAGGCCTGGTCTACACTAGGAGGTTATGTCGAATTTAGCAGCGTTAAATCGAATTAACCCTGCACCCGTCCACACCACGAAGCTATTTAGTTCGACATAGAGGTCTCTTTAAATCGATTTCTGTACTCCTCCCCGACGAGGGGAGTAGTGCTAAATTTGACAAGGCCATGTCGAATTTGGGTAGGTGTGGATGGAATTCGACGCTAATAGCTCCGGGAGCTATCCCACAGTGCACCACTCTGTTGACGCTCTGGACAGCAGTCCGAGCTCGGATGCTCTGACCAGCCACACAGGAAATGCCCCAGGGAAATTTGAATTCCTTTTCCTGTCTGGCCAGTTTGAATCTCACTTCCTGTTTGGACATCGTGGCGAGCTCAGCAGCACTGGCAACGATGCAGAGCTCTCCAGCAGAGGTGACCATGCAATCGCATAATAGAAAGAGGGCCCCAGCATGGACTGACCGGAAGTCTTGGATCTGATCGGTGTGGGGCGATGAGTCCGTGCTTTCGGAACTGCGATCGAAAAAATGGAATGCGAAGATCTACGAGAAGATCTCCAAAGCCATGACGGAGAGAGGATATAGCCGGGATGCAATGCAGTGCCGCGTGAAAATCAAGGACCTGAGACAAGGCTACCAGAAGACCAAAGCGGCAAACGGACGCTCCGGATCCCAGCCCCAGACATGCCGTTTCTACGAGGCACTGCATTGCATTCTAGGTGCGGCCGCCACCACTACCCCACCACTGACCGTGAACTCTGACGATGGGGTATTGTCGACGGCCGCTTCCTCGGAGATGTTCGCGGACGGGGAAGATGAGGAAGGAGATGAGGAGGACGAGGCAGTCGACAGCGCTTACAACGCTGATTTCCCCGACAGCCAGGATCTCTTCATCACCCTCACGGAGATCCCCTACCAACCCTCCCAAGGCGTTAACCATGACCCTGAATCAGGGGAAGGATCAGTCGGTAAGTGTTTTAAACATGTAAACTTTTATTTTGAACAGAACAGGAATGGAATATTAACAATGGGTTTTTCATGATTACTTTGCCCTAGGCACTTAACTTTTTAGTCCTTGCCAGTGCAATTACTGCAAAAGTATCTCAAAATGTCCGGTTTTGCATGATTACTTTGCCCTAGGCGCTCTACTTTTTAGTCCTTGCCAGTGCAGCTACTGGAAAATTCTGTCAATATGTCCGGGGATAGAGCAGAAATCCTCCTGGGACATCTCCACGAAGCTCTCCTGGAGGTAATTTGAAAGCCTTTGCATTAGGTTCCTGGGGAGAGCGGCCTTATTGTGTCCTCCATGGTAGGAAACTTTTCCGCGCCAGACTAGCAGCAAGTACTCCGGGATCAGTGCCTCGCACAGCATGGCCGCATACGGCCCTGGTTTTTGCTGGCATTCACGCAGCATGCGGGCTTTCTCAGTGTCCGAAATCCTCATCAGAGTGATATCACTCATGGTGACCTGCTTTAAATTAGGGGAATGTTAGTATTGGGACTGATTGCCTGTTCCTTTACATAACTGTAACCGGCGGTTTACAGCCACGCGGTGGAGGCGGGACAGGGGCAGCATACAGGGATCTTTCCCGGGGACAGCCGCGAGGGGGGTGGGACAGGGGCAGAGTTCATGCTGGCCGGATTGCCGGCAGCAGGAACTGGCCAACGCTAGGGGCATTGCTTTGAACGTGAAAGGAGGGCACTGCTATAAATTAAGCTTTCAGCAGCCAAAAGTCTACGGCTTACTATGTCCGCCTGCTACCCGAATTCCGCTGTCCTGCCCCGCTTGTGTGATCTGTACTCCAAGACCCCAGGCACTGAATGGGAAGGCCGAAAATTCGACCTTGTCCTGAGTGCGCATGTGATAGGTGCTGTGCATGATCTTGTTCACAGAGAAAGACTATGTTCATTGTTCACAAAAATGTATCTTTGTGAGGAATTCACTCCCTTTTTCCCATCCCACAGCTGCGAGTGTCTCCCGACCTACCCTGGCATCCCCCTCCCAGAGGCTGGCGCAGATTAGGCGCCGCAAGAGAAGGACATGGGACGACATAAAACTAAATTCAACTCTGAAGTCCTTTTCCTAAATTAAGCAATCAAAATTAAAAGGACCCTAAGAAAGGTGGTACGGGTAACCAGTTAAGCTTTAACTAAGGTTTGGTGTGACAGGGTGCTAAGCAGAAAACTGCTTAGCCAACCCTCTGTCACTCCAGCTCCAGTTAAGGGAGGGGAATTGGGGCTGGGTAGACCACCTGGCCCTGATTGGGGAAGCTTGAACAGCTGCTGCCTCATCAGGCTGGGGCTGGATAAGAGCCCCAGGGGAAGGAAGCCAGGGGGAGCTGGAAAGAGGAAAGGCAGTGAGGGGAAGCAGAGAGAGATAGTTTTGCCCCCTCTCGCCTGCCGGTGGACTACTTGTACGGTGGAAAGGTGGTGGGAGCACAGCCTTTAAATAAAAGCACCAGGTGAGCACTGCACCTAGAGGTCTCTGTGTGACTTTCTCAGCCCAGCGGGGGCAGGAGCCAGAAGGGCCCTGCAGGGACGCTGCTACATTTTTTGATTTATACCTTACGTTTCTTAAAATTTAGAGTTGTCCCAACTTAAGGTGTGATTTTAAAACATTTTAGTTAAACTAGTGCCAGAGGCTGTGTGGACAGAAATATTTGGATTTAAACCAAGTTTATTTCAGTTTAATTTAAGACAATTATGAACAAGTTTAAGATAAACCAAAATAAGCCACTCAAACACAAATTAGAGTATCCCCACAGGGATTTGCACCAGGTTAACTACCTAACTCAGACTAGTTACATCAGAAACCCAGGATAATCAAAGCCATGGTTGAATTCACGTTTGTGGAATCAGCCTGCTGTTTTCGGACAGGCTGGTAATTTGTGGTTTGTTTCAATCTACTCCAAGCTGAAATCCACTGACATTCTCTGAAAAAGGTTTGCATAACAATTTGCTACAAAAGTGATGAATTAAGCCCTGGGTTAGAATTAGAACCAGCTCTGGGTAATGAAATCATACTCAAGTATGTGAGATGCAATGACAGCACTGTAGCTAGTCCCTTATTTTCAAGGTCATCCTTGAGACACATGAATCCCATCCTTCCAGCAGTATGTGGTGGGTGCCCCCACTGATCTCATCAACCCAAAGGGCAATCAGACCCCAGTAGCCAGGCACATTCTGAGCCCATCCCCACTCACCTCCACTACTCTCCAGTCCTAACTAAGAGCAGAATTCAACAACCCTTCCTGCTCCATCTCTAGTACTAGCAGGACCAGACCAGAGGGGCAGATTGCACCCCTCCACACACAGCTCTATTTCTTAAGAGGGGCATTTGCCACTGAAGAAACACTACCACATGTAGGCCAGCTGGAGTCCAGCCACAAACTAGAGATACACCAGGATCTAGAAAAAAGCCATACATTCATGCACAAGCATGCATTGTACTTTGAAACGTGCAGGCACCTGCTGGCCAATCAGCTAACAATAGGAACTGTTTGTTCTTTTATCTCTGCACCATGTTGCTTTTTTTCCCCGAATCATTGATGATCATAACCTTCTCCTGATTACAAAACTTATCCGCCCAAATAGACATAGATTTTTCAGTGTCTGATGTACTTACAATGGAGGCCAGCAGATCTGTTTCAGTTAAACAGACCCATTGTGAGTACAAAAGGCAAGTGGACTATCCAAACAGGAACCTGGCTCAAAAATTTGCATTCCTATAATCCACTGTGATCTCAGTATCACTTTCAAACAGCCTGGATCTAAGGAATAGGAAGCAGTGGCCCTACCAATTCAGTAGATAGAGAGACAAGGTGGGTGAGGTAACATATTTTATCTGTAGACCAGCGGAAGAGCTCTGTAAGATCGAACACTTGTCTTTCTCCCCCAACAGAAGCTGGCCCAATAAAAGATATTACCTCATCCACCTTGTCTCTCTACTATCCTGGGACCGACACAGCCACAACACCACTGCATAATTCAGTAAATAATAAGCAGAAGAACACAAACAACCAAAGGTAGTAGATGATGGTTCACTGGACTAGCTAGAAAAAAAGTGCAGGCTGCCTTGTGTGTCTTCACACAGGCCTGATGGAATCAGTAGAAAGTCTCAAAGTCTTGGCTACTTTATTCATTTTTCCAGTTCGTCCAAGGAAATGAACGACCTGCAACTTTACACTGACTAGGCTCTGAGAGTTAAATGTCCTTGTACGGCTGGGTTTGGGCAGGCAAGAGGAACAATCACCTGCTCCTGCAGCCGCTGACAGATGTCTTGTGGCACCTAGGCCGTTTCGCTCTAGTGTTTTATCTGACTCTGTCAGTTTGCACCAATCTCAAAAGGATGTGATGTTCCCTGTGGACCATCAGGTGCTCTCTGTTCTCAGGGAGTGAAAATCCATTTTACAGGAAGAGAAGAAAGAAAAAAAAGTAAGAAAGTCTTAGTCAAATCTCAGACGTTATGAAGAACTCCTCTAGTGAGCCTGCACCAATAATGAAGAAAAGAGCACGTCAACCAAAACGCCAACACAGCTTCCTCCCACCTGAGGAGACTGTGCGAAGCCAGTTGACCCGTAGACCTCATTTGAATGTCAAATCATTACAGCATACTGACTTCTCAAAAGAAGCCATTCTGCTGGACCAATGCAAAAGCAATTAGCATCAAAGAGCTTAGTGGCCTGGCCTTACAGAATGACAGTATTTCTGCCCACCTCTGCATCATCCCCCAAGTACCTCTTGCAAATACACAGCAATCAGGAAGTATTCTGTCTGAATGGGGTTACTCACAGGATGTGTGACATCGCTCCATGTTTGGAGCACAGCGCATTCTGAGAAAACTGGGTCTCCTGGGCATCCACCTTAATTGTAAACAGCAGATCCTCAATACTTATCCCTCGGACAAAGGAGAGCCAAGCTAGGGGTGAAATTAAAACTCCCCCAGCAAAAAGAACACAGATAATCGTTCCTGCACATGCATTAGTAGCTCCAATTTTAATGGATTGTAAGAAAGCGAGACAGCAATAACCACGTACAAAGTACATTATGACACTCAAACCAGCACAAACATCCACCCCAAAGCCTGTGAATCAGGCAGAGTAGGTTCAAAGGCGTACAGATGATCACTGATTAACTGCTCATCAATGCTGAGAAAAACATGTAAAAGCCCCTTGGCAAAGGCAAGAGCACTGCTTGGCCTTGACACTTCCATTTGGCATGTGCCAACAACTTTTGTTAAGTAGAAAGTTTTACCCTCAGCAGGCTTTGAAGACAAAGGCTAGTCTGACAGTAACAGAACCACATGAGACTCGGCAAAAACAAAAGGTTTCTCAAAAAGTTGGGCAGACGAGCCCCATCTGAATGTAAACATCTTGGCCCAGAGTTAGCCCCTGACATTAACAGGCTTACATCAGGGGTGAACTTGGCCCCCTGGTTTTACCAAGGAGTCAAATAGCTAAAGGACAAGTAGAAAACAAGTTCCTTCCCTATAGAAAACCAACCAAAGCTGCATGTCAATGGCAATCAAACCAGAACAATTTTCTGCACCGACTGTGTAAGGTGCAGTTAATGCATGTCAGACACTGGAACAGGTCTGGAAAGCTATTACCTGCCCCAGACACCGGAGTTAGCCTACTGCCCAAAGAACAAGCCCTCTGGGAGTGGGGACCCAGAGGTTAGCCTCAGCTCATAAACCCTCAGGTTATGGGGTCAGGAACTGAGTGAGACTCAGTCCACTGGGTTCCTTCCCCTAGGACTCAAAGCAAGCCAAATGCCGTCCGGATCCTGGCCCCTTTATCACTTACCACAAAGAACGTAAGCAAAATGTAAAACTTCATTTTTGTAAATCTTAATATTCCACCCTTGAAGGTGACCTGCAGCAGTTCTGAAGTGGGTATTGCCCCATTCATCCCAGGTGGGTGTTAATGCAGAGACTCCATTTAAACATTAACACATTCAACTACTTCACTGTTAATCATAAACAGAAAAATCCAGCTCATGTGCTCACCCAGCATGCCAAGGTATCAGAGATATCAGGGAGGAAAGAAACCAAGATCACGGCGCTACAAACACATAGCAAAATGTAAACTCTTCGGGACGGGGCTCTCTAGGAAGCCACGGTGGGAGAAGGGCAGTGTTATTATCCCCACTTTACCAAGGGTAACTGAGGCACAGGCAGATGAAGTAACATACGGAACCCAGATCTCCCAAGTCCTAGCAGACCAGGGCCTTAGGCAACACCAACCATCTCCCCTCTACCTCCTCTCTCTCACCCAGGGCCCCTACAGGCTAAAGCAGGAGGGTTCCCTAAAGTCTGCTCAGCACTGATGTATCGCCTCCCAACAGGGCTCCTGCCCTCAGGGGAGCCCATTCCCCACTCCCTAGGCCCCTGCCATTGTAGGGAGCACATGCCCTGGCCTGACACAGCTCAGACTCAGGAAGTTTTCCAGGGCTTTTGCCAGTCCGCATGTCCCTTTGGATTCCTGCCCACTGCTCCCAGTGCAATGGGGGAGGGATCATGCAGGGGTGGCTCCTAGCGCTGCCAGTGGAGAAGCCAGGCTGCAGCTGGGGGGAGGGGTTCCCCCCTTACCAAGGGGGGGGGGCGGGCTGCAGCCAGGGGGGAGGCGGATCCCCCCTTACTAATAGGGGAGCGGGCTGCAGCCGGGGGCAAGGGATCCCACCCTTACCAAAGGGGGGCGAGCTGCAGTCAGGGGGGAGGGGATCCCACCC
>NW_020664584.1:11787839-11798775 GCF_002925995.2 Terrapene triunguis
GGGGGGAGGGGATCCCACCCCTACCAATGGGGGGCGGGCTGCAGTCGAGGGGGAGGGGATCCCACCCTTACCAATGGGGGGCGGGCTGCAGTCGGGGGGGGAGGGGATCCCACCCTTACCAATGGGGGGGCGGGCAGCAGTCGGGGGGGAGGGGATCCCACCCTTACCAATGGGGGGCGGGCTGCAGTCAGGGGGGAGGGGATCCCCCCTTACCAATGGGGGAGCGGGCAGCAGTCAGGGGGGAGGGGATCCCACCCTTACCAATGGGGGGCGAGCTGCAGTCAGGGGGGAGGGGATCCCACCCTTACCAATGGGGGAGCGGGCAGCAGTCGGGGGGGAGGGGATCCCACCCCTACCAAAGGGGGGCGGGCTGCAGTCGGGGGGGAGGGGATCCCACCCCTACCAATGGGGGGGCGGGCAGCAGTCGGGGGGGAGGGGATCCCACCCCTACCAATGGGGGGGCAGGCAGCAGTCGGGGGGGAGGGGATCCCACCCTTACCAATGGGGGAGCGGGCAGCAGTCGGGGGGGAGGGGATCCCACCCCTACCAATGGGGGAGCGGGCTGCAGTCGGGGGGGAGGGGATCCCACCCTTACCAATGGGGGGCGGGCTGCAGTCGGGGGGGGAGGGGATCCCACCCTTACCAATGGGGGGGCGGGCAGCAGTCGGGGGGGAGGGGATCCCACCCTTACCAATGGGGGGCGGGCTGCAGTCGGGAGGGCTCCCAGCGCCGCCACCGGGGTGGGGGGGTTGTTCGCTGGGACCCGCCGGACCCAGCTCAACAGGTGCGGGAGGCCCGGCCCGGTCCCGGGCTCAGGGCTCGCTGCCCGCCCGCCGCACTCACCTCTCCGCCATGTCCCGCTCCTCTGCCCTGCGGCCGCCGGCTGCTGCAGGATGTGAAACCCGATCCCGCCCCGCCCGTCCCGCTGCCGGGGCAGGCCAGCCGGGGGCGGGGAGGGATGGGGCGGGGGAATGGGGGGGGAGGGGGGAAGAGAGGGATGGGGGTAAGGGATAGGGGATGAGGGAGGGGGGAGAGGCGATGGGAGCAGGGTGATGGGGCAGGGGTGGGTAGGGAATGATGGGGCAGAGGCGATGGGGCTGGGGTGATGAGGGCAGAGGGGGTAGGGAGGGATGGGGGTAGGATGATGGGGGCAGAGAGGAGTAAGGGAGAGGGACAGGGAGTGATGGAGGTAGGGAGTGATGGGGCGGAGGCGATGGGAGTAGGGTTATGGGGGCAGAGGGGGTAGGGAGTGATAGGGGTGGGGTGATGGGGCAGGGGATGGGGCAGAAAGTGATGGGGCAGAGACGATGGGGGTGGAATGATAGGGCAGAGGGGGTAAGGAGTGATGGGGTGGGGTGATGGGGAAGAGGGGGGTAGGGGATAGGGGCAGGGAGTGATGGGGCAGAGACAATATGGCTGGGGTGATGCGGGCAGAGGGGGTAAGGAATGATGGGGCAGAGGCGATGGGGGTGGGATGATGGGGCAGAGGAGGGTGGGGTGATGGGGTAGGTGATGGGGGCAGGGAGTGATGGGGCAGAGGGGGTAGGGAGTGATGGGGTGGGGTGATGGGGCAGAGGGGGGTAGGGGATGATGGGGTGAGGATGGGGGAAGGGAGTGATGGGGCAGAGGCAATGGGGCTGGGGTGATGGGAGCAAAGTGGGTAGAAAGTGATAAGGTGGGGTGATGGGGCAGAGGCAATGGGGGTAGGGTGATGGGGGCAAAGGGGGTAGGGAGTGATGGGGTGGGGTGATGGGGCAGAGGCCATGGGGATGGGGTGATGGGGCAGAGGGGGGTAAGGAGTGATGGGGGCTGGGAGTGATAGCAGTTGGGGCAAGGGTACAGGGGCTGACATGGGGTAGCACGCAGGGGCTCTCTGAGCCAGCAGGGTGTCTCCCTGTGCCCACGCAGCAGGAAAGTCGGGGCAGTGGCTGCAGCCCATCCGCCTTACTGGGATGAGTGACCTGGGGCTGTGCTGGCTTTGAGGCTGTACCTTATTTGTATTGGTTCAAAAAGTCCCCAGCACAAACTGGGCTCCTTGGGTTGAAGGAGCCTCTCCGGGGCAAAGAGGCTGCTCCCTTTGGGGACTGACCTGCTGTTGACTAGGTCAGTTTGAATGTGATGCAAGTGCAGCCTCTGGTGGCAGCTCTTCCCAGCTGAGCTGGCAGGGCTGCTCCCCTGCACTCTGCTGGAGCCCGAACAAACCTGCCCTTCTCCTGCACCCTCCACTGGCCTGGCTTCAGCCTGGCCACTCTCAGCCGGCAGGTGGGCATTATCTCCCCTTACAGATGGGAACAGATACAGAGGGGGTTGGGACTTGCCACAGTTACACAGCAGCACTGCCAACTCTTGTGACTTCACCACCAGGTTTATGCTATTGGGTGTCTTTCCTGAGGCCCAGCCCTGTGATTATGAGGCTCTCGGGTGTTTTTGGTTAAAGTATGTTTCTAACTTCCCTGCACTCCAGTGATGGGATAGTTTGTAGTAGCCTAGCTGTGTTTTCAGTGGTCCTGTCGGCTCCATCTGCTTCCTCCATAGCCTTTCGTTATCCCAAGTTAGTCTAGTTAAAGTTGAAAAGGGAAATTGAACAGGAATGCCTAACTTCCTCCCATTTCCAAAAGCCTGTAACCTCTCCTCCATGTACATTCCAATCCAGTAGCCAGGGGGAATTTAGCAAGGCAAAATCTAATTACCTCGGCTGAAATTTGTGCAGAACAGCTGGAGTTAGCACCTTTGCTCTTGCAGACAGTGCAGTGGGAATTGTTAATTACCACAAATGGTCAAGGCCCCCTTTTAAAAATACAATTTTATTTGTGAAATGGTACGCAAAGCTCATACTTTGTTCTGGGCGCTGTATAAACAATAAAAGACATCCCTGTCCCACAGAACTTATGATCTAAAAATGGAGAAGATCCAACAAGGGGATGCAGAACACAACAGAAGAAGGGAAAGACAGGTGACAACAATAGGAACACAAGGTTGTATACTTCTTAGCTCCAGGTCTGTAGTTTCTCAAACAGCACAACACCTCCCCTAACGTTGTTCTGGGGCATTGGTTAATCATTGGCTTAGCTGATGTGACTTGTCCTTCTGAATCTCTGACTACTTCCTGGAATACCTGGGTTTTCCCAAGGCAAGTCAGCATCCAAGGACTTACCTCATCCAACTATGCTTAGTTTATGAGCTCTGACAGGCACTCGGCACATTTCCTGCAGAATTGTCTTAACAGGAGACATTTGAGAGATTTCAGCATTGCTGATGAGTAATTATGGCACTTAACGTGGCTAGTGAGACCACATTCACTGATAAAATTCACAAGATTTCAACCAAGTTCTCTGGTTCTAGAACTAGCATAAAACAAGATCTGGCTAAGAGATAAGCTGGCTGATAATTTACCTTCTGGAAAAACAAGGTTCCTGTAATTATGTCTCTGGGTGACCTCATTCTGGTTTTGGTTAAACAAAAGAAATATGTTCTAATATGACAGATTTCACCTTTTCCATGATAGAGCAAGAACTATCTGACAATACAGATGAGACATGCATTGTCCAAAAATGGAGTTACTGCTTCTGTGTTGCATCCAAGTTTGAGATCCTTCCAAGCCTGAGCATAAAGTATTAGATTTTAAATCGGTAAATATTAGTAAACATCAATTTCATCGTACACACACAAACCAACAAAAATACTTGCCTTTATAACTGAAATTTACAGATAGGCAATGTAAGTAAAATGCTGCTTAAGAATGTAGAGTTTCATTTAAGGATGTTTTGACATGATGTTAACAAATTATGTTTTAATGGTTATAAAACTTTAACTTTTTGAATCTCAACATCTATGGTCACTAAATAATTGTCTGACTCTCCCACAACTAATTTCCTGCAACTATGAAAATTTAAATTGATGAAAATTTAAAATTTAAAACCAATACTGTTGCACAACTGAAAGTTTAAATCAATAAAAATAGAAAATATGCTTAAAATAATCTGTCAAAATTATAAAAAATAAAAATCAAATTCTGCTAAGCCTCTTTATACTTTGTTGATTGTGAGGCTATTACAAGGGTATTTGATTTGCACTTTGACATAAGTGATTTGCATGCAAAATTCAAAGAGAATTATCTTGCCAACATGCTCTGTACAGTAAGCTGAGCTAGGGTAGATCCTCAAGAAACTTTGTAAAGTAGGATGAGAAAGGAGACTGAGAATACTTCTATCTTCTCTTTCTGCCCCAGAAAGTCCTGTTTGTCCCTATTAGTTATTTTTATGTGGATCACAGGTAGATGGTGACTTTGTTTCCCTTTCTTGTTGTTTGTTAGCAAGTCCTTTATTAATTGCAAACAACAGTAGCTGCTATTTTGCATCGATAGTAAGGGAACAGGAGTTAGCACTTTTGCTGTTGCAGACTGTGCAGTGGGAATTGTTGAGAGAGAGACTAAGCCACTAACCAAGAGGATTACATCCCCACCAACAGCAGCGACCACAATGAGCCGGTGTTGTGCTAGATGGCATTGTTTGGATCTCATCTTACGTATTCCCTCACATGTGTTAAAACTTTATTTAAAAAAAATTACTTTGTATAGAAAAATATAATGCACCCGAATGTGGAACAAAGAAGAGAAAATGGCTAAGACCCCCCTAAAGACCGGTGTTTCTGCTGCCTCAGATGTAGTCTGTTCTGTTTCCTGGACCATTTCCTGCCCTGGTAAATCACTTATTAGAGCTGGGGCAGCCTTTTTATACAATCCATGCAATCTGTGTATCCTCCTGTCCTGTTCTCCCCCCTGCACACTGGATTGTAAAAACCAGCAGCTCCTGTGTTAAGGATTTTAACAGCTCTGCTTCTGTCCCTTGCTTTAAAAACAAAACAGCTCCTCAGAAATGGAGGCAAGAATGAGGGATTGTTCCTTTGTGTCAGACAGGAATCCTGGAGGCCGTGTGCGCGCTGGAGGGAAAGGTGTGTTTGTCTAGATCTTGCTGCTGAGCCAAGAGAAGGTCTGCCCCTGCAACATCATTCCAAGCTGAACTGTAAAGCCCCACATGGGATACATAGCTCGCTAGTATGACTACCTCACGCCCATCAGCTCCTGTTATCTAGAGGGTCACTAAAACTCACCCCTCTGGATAACCAACATCCAGACAAGTCATGTAACTAAAGAAGGAATTCAGTGGGCCAATTGTGCTACCAGCCACCAACCTGAACTCTGCCATCTGCCATGATGCTGAGAAAGTGTTCCAAGCCCTCGGTATGGGAGAGCTTGGCTGCACATGCAGTTGTTCTCGATTAACTGTTCCTACTTAACGCCATGGGTGGACATCATTATTCTGGAACACTGGAGAGTTAAGTAGGAACAGTTAATTGGGAACAAGTCCATGTGTAGACAAGTCAAGCGGAGTGCCCCAAGGGTCGGTCCTGGGGCCGGTTTTGTTTAATATCTTTATTAATGATCTGGAGGATGGTGTGGACTGCACTCTCAGCAAGTTTGCCGATGACACTAAACTAGGAGGCGTGGTAGATACACTAGAGGGTAGGGATCGGATACAGAGGGATCTAGACAAATTAGAGGATTGGGCCAAAAGAAACCTGATGAGGTTCAACAAGGACAAGTGCAGAGTCCTGCACTTAGGACGGAAGAATCCCATGCACAGCTACAGACTAGGGACCAAATGGCTAGGTAGCAGTTCTGCAGAAAAGGACCTAGGGGTCACAGTGGACGAGAAGCTGGATATGAGTCAACAGTGTGCTCTTGTTGCTAAGAAGGCTAACGGCATTTTGGGCTGTATAAGTAGGGGCATTGCCAGCAGATCGAGGAACGTGATCGTTCCCCTTTATTCGACATTGGTGAGGCCTCATCTGGAGTACTGTGTCCAGTTTTGGGCCCCACACTACAAGAAGGATGTGGAAAAATTGGAAAGAGTCCAGCGGAGGGCAACAAAAATGATTAGGGGTCTGGAGCGCATGACTTATGAGGAGAGGCTGGGGGAACTGGGATTGTTTAGTCTCCAGAAGAGAAGAATGAGGGGGGATTTGATAGCAGCCTTCAACTACCTGAAGGGGGGTTCCAAAGAGGATGGAACTCGGCTGTTCTCAATGGTGGCAGATGACAGAACAAGGAGCAATGGTCTCAAGTTGCAGTGGGGGAGGTCTAGGTTGGATATTAGGAAACACTATTTCACTAGGAAGGTGGTGAAGCACTGGAATGCGTTACCTAGGGAGGTGGTGGAGTCTCCTTCCTTGGAGGTTTTTAAGGCCTGGCTTGACAAAGCCCTGGCTGGGATGATTTAGTTGGGAATTGGTCCTGCTTTGGACTAGATGACCTCCTGAGGTCCCTTCCAACCCTGATATTCTATGATTCTATGATTCTAAGTCCTGTAAGAATAGAGCTGTCCTGACTTCAGATCACCGGGACTAGACCTGGCACTGGCACTAGATGGATTTTGTCACTACCCAAATGATTTTTTGGCTTGTGTCTGACAACACAACCAGCCTCTGAAATCCTAGGTAAGAAGTCTGCATATTCAGGCTGGTAATCATGATGCTTCTGTCTCAACCAGCTGTCAGGGGACTATGGGGTGTGCTGCCGAGCAAGGGATATTTTGGTACTGCTGAAGTATCCTTTAAGTAACTTAATCTAAAGAGCATCACATGAAATCCCACTGCACCCTACATAACAAATAGAGAGACAGTGAGATCACGGCAGCTCTGCTGGCTGGCTGGGCAGCCCTGTTGTGCTTGCCAAGTGTAAAACTAAACTATTGGGGCCAGAGTCACCCTCAGTGTAAAACCCCTTTATCGTTTGATTTCATTTTCTTTTTTCATCTAGTTTGAGGGGAGGATTCGGGTTTATAGGCATTTTAGGAGAAAGACGGAGTGTGGTGGAGCAGGCCACAGTGGAGGGGCGGGTCCCAGCCTAGGGACTTAGACCTGCTGGATCAGTGACAGAACCATCCATTGTCCAAAGGAATCTGGCAGATTTGTGTATGTATCTTTTCAGACAGGATAGAAAGTGCTGGGCCACCAAAGAGAGCAGCACCAGCAGAGATTCCATATGTGATCAGTGGGCAGGACACCTGTCTGTTACCTGCCGCAACAGGGAAGAGATTTTCAACTGACTCTTTACCCATTTCCTGAGGGACACTGTGTTTTCTGGGATGTCCCCTGTGACACTGGCAGACCAGATGCCAGCTCATTCCAGATCCCCAGGCCAATTCACTTGTGTATTAGTATAGAACAAAGTGATTGTTAAAAGTATATATATGAGTGTTTGGTTTTTAAACTTCATGAACACTAGTGGACTGTTACTTTGTTGTGTTCGCTTATCCATATCCTATTATAATGTAATAGCAAACATTTGCCATGTATATCCCCCCGTAACTAAATAACCCATCAAACGAGAAAGAAGCCTTGTGGAATGCAAATTAAGAACTTTAACAGAAAAGAGCTCATTTCAAGGTAAGTGGTCATTGTGTGTGATGATTGGAGGTCAAAGACTCAGAATGCATTCCTCACTCTCCACAATCAAAGGAAAAGCCCACATGGGTAATGACACTGTCAGCTTGTTTTTTGTGAGAAGAAGTTATAAGTATGGATTCAGGGAAAGAGCTTTCATCTCTAGACTGTTTGACTCTTGCAGGAAAGTGCACCAGATGCAAAGCGGAGATCCCCAGAGACAATCTGGGTACCCTGAAAAGACTTTTGGGAAATTGGCAGTTTATTACATCACTACCACCATTTGGCATTACAAACTGTGATTCACCTGTTATTTACCAGCTTTAACCTCTCAATAACTCTCATTCTTTTTTCTTAGCTAATAAATCTTTGGTTAGTTTAGTATAGAATTGGCTGCCAGTGTTGTTTTTGGTGTAAGATCTAGAGTACCAGTTGATCTGGGGCAAGTGACCAATCTCTTGGGACTGGAAGCATAAGTGATACGAGAATTTTTTGTTTGGGGAGGTTACTTCCAGGAGCGACAGAAGCTCCCTAGAAGTGGGGGGTGGGGGGACACCAGTGGCTGGACTATACCCCCATCCCCTGCTCTGCCCCGCCCCCGAGGCCTTGCCCACGCTGTGCCCCAAGGCGCCCCACCACCACCACCACCACTTGCTCCTCCACCCCTTACTTTCCCTTGAGGCAGGAAAAAAGTGATGAGGCTTCCTGTGTTCCAGCACCCCTGGCTATGCCCTCCCACTTTTTTTCTACCCTAAGGGTGAGCAATGGGAGGGAGGGGGCGGAGAGGGGCAAGAGGTGGAGCAGGGCCTCGGGGGAAGAGGAGGAGCAGGGGCAGGGCCTCGGGAGAAGAGGCCACAGGGAGAGAGGAGTGAAGCAGGGTGGCAGGACCACGGTCCGGGCATGGTGGCCTCCCCACTTTTAGGGAGCCTCCAGCACTCCTGCTCCCAGGGTGCAAAGGTAGTGGTTCGGTGCACCTCCAAAGGGAGGTGACCCACATCTGGCATTTGCCCCCTGGATGGCCAGCCTTTTTTATTTTGGGGAGGCTGAGCCCCCTCGAGCCTCTTGTATGTGCCACCCATGACTGGAAGCAACCTAAATATTAGGGCTGTCAAGCAATTAAAAAAATTAATCGCGATTAACTGCACTGTTAAACAATAATAGAATACCATTTATTTAAATATTTTTGGATATTTTCTACATTTTCAAATATATGGATTTCAATTACAACACAGAATACAAAGTGTACAGTGCTCACTTTATATTTATTTTTGATTACTTGTATTTGTACTTGTATTTATCATGAAAATTGAACTTACAAATGTAGAATTATGTACTAAATAACTTCATTCAAAAATAAAATATAAAATTTTAGAGCCTACAAGTCCACTTAGTCCTACTTCTTGTTCAGCCAATCGCTCAGACAAACAAGTTTGTTTACATTTGCAGGAGATAATGCTGCCCACTTCTTGTTTACAATGTTACCTGAAAGTGAGAACAGGCGTTCTCATGGCACTGTTGTAGCCAGCATCGCAAGATATTTACGTGCCAGATGCACTAAAGATTCATATGTCCCTTCATGCTTCAACCACCCTTCCAGGGGACATGCGTCCATGCTGATGATGGGTTCTGCTTGATAACAATCCAAAGCTGTACGGACCGATGCATGTTCATTTTCATTATCTCAGGGTATGTCTACACTATGAAATTAGGTCAATTTAATATAAGTCCATTTTTTAGAAATCAATTTGATACAGTCGATTGTGTGTGTCCCCACTTAAGACCATTAAGACCATTAAGTTGGCAGAGTGTTTCCGGATCAGAGTGTGGCGAGTTAGACCAGAGAGTCTGAGGGGAATGTCTGTGACTCCATGGTAAGACTGTTATAGTGATCTAGGAGTTCACATTTGTTACTGGCTTGGTAAAATCTAATTATAGAATATACCACCAGTTTGGGTCTGCCATGTTTTCTGACAGTCTGCCCTGTGGGAGGCACTCATAGGATATGCCTTCACTACCCGGTGGATTGGCGGGTAGTAATCGATCTATTGGGGATCGATTTATCGCGTCTCATCTAGACGCGATAAATCGATCCCCAAACGCGCTCCCCGTCGACTCCGGAACTCCACCAGAGTGAGAGGCAGTAGCGGAGTCGACGGGGGAGTCGCGGCCGTCGATCCCGCGCCATCAGGACCCGAGGTAAATTGATCTAAGATACTTCGACTTCAGCTACGCTATTCACGTAGCTGAAGTTGCGTATCTTAGATCGCTCTCCCTCCCTCCCCCAGTGTAGACCAGCCCATAGTTGTGAGCCACTCCAGACAGCATGACATTACACTTGACTGGTGACCTTATCTCACTGCAGGGCAAGGCACAAGAGGCATTATGATTAAAGTCTAAAAGTTACATTTAAAAATAATTGTGTAAAACTAAATGCTAATATCAGGGGGTAGCCGTGTTAGTCTGTATCTGCAAAAACAACGGTGTCTGGTGGCACCTTAAAGACTAACAGATTTATTTGGGCATAAGCTTTCGTGGGTTTTTTACCCACTAAATGCTAGTAGTGCTTAACCCTGTGAAGATTGCCGAACATTTCCCACTCTATCCTCCTCTTTCAGTGGCTTCAGCCAACTGACTGTTCGGGCTGAAGTTTTTCATGATTGTTCTTGTCCGAGACCAATGCAGGTTCGAATGAGTATTTGAGTGAAGGAGGAAAATTGAAACAAAGACAGATTGCAATTCAAAACAGGTGGTTGTTTATTAATGGGGAATGAATTACAACTTGAGCTGGGGAGGAATACCTTTACCACTAGCAATACTATCAGAGCAAAAATATTTACACAACTCTAATTAAAAGAGAAACAAGTCACCAATCAAAAGTATCACCAGAACAGTAATATATGTAACTTGAAACAGTCTACTTACATCCAACAACAAAGAACCGAATGATCTATAATCAACTGCTCACTAAAAGCCAGAACGGACATACAAGACTGAGTAAACCATACATACATTAATCGAATCCCCTATATACTATACATGAGGTTTGGTACCAAGTAAGGGAGGAGAAAGAAGGATGAGGCCAAGCAGACAAAATGTTTACAAAAAATGAAATGTACATACCACACTCCAGGCGCAGCTGACCAGCAGTACAGACACCAGGGGCATGACGGGATGTAATCCGAAACGACACGACACGAGCCGGCTAAATCCGGAGGAGACCCTGGCTGAAAGGGTGATCAGGCCTTTCAGCTAACACGCGGACACTCCCACAGATTTTGGCGTGGGACATAGTTTTATTCGAAGACCCTTACCCGTGCTAGCATTCGATTGGTCCCCTGCTCCTACACCAACCGGGTTCCGAGTTGGTGCCCTCTACGTCAACAGGTACTGCACCCGGCACACTAAGTTTATGCACACGACATGCCGGTATTGTAGCACATGGTATCAATGTGACCTACAATTGACCAGGCAGAAGGTTCGAGAATAGGCACAC
>NW_020664584.1:11813775-11826102 GCF_002925995.2 Terrapene triunguis
CGACAATTGGCCATACAGACATCATGTCTGAGCATAGGGTTGCGACAGTTCTCTGCCTCAGCTTCAGTAGTTTTGGAAAGTTTCAGTAAACACAGCTCAGACAATTTTGAGAACCAGGCTTGGGGAAAAGAGCCTGTTTTGCCACTGTTAGCCTATTTTTTTCCCAACCATTGCTTTGAATAGCTTGGAGCAAGACGTTGAAACTTGGAAGGGGAGGATTCTGGGGTTCAAAGAGTGACTTTTGCCATCCCCATGAAACTCTATCCAGATTTGCCATTTTCACATGCTCAGTAGAATTTGTTAGAGGCTTGCTGCTAAATTCTCTCTACATTCCACCTGCACTGAGCATGCTGCCAGCATTTTCTGAACCTCCTGAAATAGCCACATACACCCTATCTAACCCTTGAGGTGGACTGGACACTACAAGTGTATCCTCCTCCTCCCTGCCTCACAATAACCGTGACCAAAGGCCCAGATCCATAAAGGGACTTAGGTGCCTAAGTCTAGGGTTTAGGCTCCTAAATGCCAGTTTTAGGCTCTTCTGTGATGCACAAAACTCCTGCTCAGTTGCTGCCAAATCCTGTAGGTGCCTAAACTCACTCAGCACCTTAAATTTAGCACATAAGAACAGCAATACAGGGTCAAACCAAGGGGCCACCAAGCCCAGTATCCTGTCTTCTAACAGCAGCCAATGCCAGATGCTTCCGAGGGAATGAACAGAACAGGTAATCATCAAGTGATCCATCCCCTGTCGGACACGCCCAGCTTCTGGCATTTAGAGGCGTTGGGACACCCAAAGCATGGAGTTGCATTCCTGATCTTGGCTAATAGCCATTGATGGATCTAATCCTCCATGAACGTATCTTGTTCTTTTTTGAACTCAGTTGTACTTTTGGTCTTCAAACATCCCCTAACAACAGGTTGACTGTGCATTGTGTGAAGAAGTACTTCCCTTTGTTTGTTTTAAGCCTGCTGCCTATTAATTTTATTACCTGACCCCTGCTTCTTGTGTTATGTGAAGGAGTAAATAACATTCACTTTCTCCACACCACTCAAGATTTTATAGACCTCTATCATAACCCCCTTAATCATCTCTTTTCCAAGCTGAACGGTCTGAGTCTTTTTAATTTCTCCTCATACGGCAGCCGTTCCATACCCCTAATCTTTTTTGTTGCCCTTCTCTTTACCTTTTCCAATTCTAATGTCTTTTTTGAGATGGGCTGTGGGGTACCCAGGGGCTACAGGGGTACCCCACAGCCGCTGCCCCGCAGTGTGGTGATCCACAGATCCCCATTTTGTCAAGGATTTTTTTTAGTAAAAGTCACAGACAGGTCATGGCTTCTATGAATTTTTCTGTTTTGCCCGTTACCTGTCTGACTTTTACTAAAAATATCAATGACAAAATCTTAGCCTTAGTCAGACCCCATTCGAAATCTGACAGGAGGAGGAGGAGCCGCCGACCATATAACTTTTAGCCCAGTGATTAGGTACTCGCTGGGATGGGGGAGACCTGGTTCAGCTCCCCCTCTGCCTGCTGGGGAGAAAGGATTGAAATAGGGTTTCCCACATCTCAGGAGACTGCTCTAACCTCTGAGCTAGGGGATACTCTGATGTGGGACTCCCTCAAACTCTCCTGCTGAAGCTATTCCACTTTGGATAAATAATTAAATCCTCACTGGAGCTGGGGAACTGGAGCCTGGGTCTCCCACTTCTCAGATGGGTGCCCTAACACTGGACTATAGAGTCACCCTCTCTCTGGCCCAAGAACTATTTAAGTCTTTATTCCCTGTGGAACAGCTTCAGCAGGAGAGACAGAGAGACCCACAGCTGAGTATCCCCCAGCGCAGGGGTTAGAGCACACTAGAGATGTGGGGAACCCCTATTCAAAGCCTCTCTCCCCTCAAGCAGAGGGAAATTGATCCCAGGTGAGCACTCTCACCCCTATTGGGCACCACCACATCCTGCCCTGTTGTGGAGAGCAAGGCAGGTACCGGACTCATTCACATAGGAAATTACCTAGGTACTTACACCGCCCAATTCCAGGAGAAGGGTTCCCAGTTGTCAACTGCCAGCAGCATCAGGCACCTATCTCTGTGAGAGAGGTGGGACTTAGGACATGCTCCTATTGTCAGCATCTCTCATTGGCTAGATTAGGCAGCTCCTAGTGGGCTGGCTCTTGTAGATCCCATTCTACCTCGCGGGGTCCTAAAGTTGGACTCCGGCCCAAGTCCGGAAGTCAGAAAGTCTCTGCCTGAGTCTCATGGGAGTTTATGGCAACCACTAACTATGTGACTCCATTTACCCATCCAAGACCTGTGCAGTACTGGAAGTCCCAGCTTTACAGTCTAAGTCGAGACAGTCTTCAGCTGTTGGTCACCATACCTCAGAACATCATAACCTCTCTAGAGTGGTGGGGAAGCAGGACAAGAATGTTCAGGGACGTGCAGTTCAGTCATCCGAGTACATCTCAGACAGGGACCTCAGATGTGTCAATCAGTAGTGGGGGCACTCTGGCCTCAATCACTTAAGAGTTTGTGGATGCTGGTCTCAGGAAAGAATGTTGCACATCACTCAGCATACTGGAACTACGAGCTGTTCATCTGGCTCTCAGATCATTCCTCCATCATCTGCAGGGGAAGGTTGGGCAGGTAGTAACGCCCAACACATCTGCAATCTAGTATAGTAAGCAGGGGTGTGGCCACTCCACCCTCCAGTGCGTAGAGGCAATAAATCTGTGGGATTTGTGTATCCACCATGGCATTCATCCTATGGCAGGGAGGAGCAACGTAGTTGCAGATCATCTCAGCAGAGACTGCTCCCAGATGCCTGAGGGTCCCTGAAGGATCAGTGGATTCAGATCATATTTGCCAGATGGGATCAACCAGTTGTGGATTTGTTTGCAACAAGGTTCAAATGAAAAAGTGTCACTGTGTCTGTTCCAGAGTAGGCAGGGGCAATCTGCTGAGGAGGAGCTCTGTGTGAGCTGGAAAGCTTGGCTCTCTCACCAGCACAAGATATTACCTGCCCCACCTTGTCTCTCTAGTTACCATGGTATGTCTACACTACCCACGCTACAGTGTGGCTGCACTGTGACGTGGGCAGTGCAGACACGCTTTATCGCCAGGGGAGAGCTCTCCCGGTGATTAAAAAAACCCACCCCTAACGAGGGGTGGTAGCTTTATCCCCAGGAGTGCGGCTCCCAGCGATAAAGCGCTGTCTATACTGGTGCTTTTCAGCGCTAAAACTTTTGTCGCTCGGGGGGGGGGGGGAGAGTTTCACACCCCTGAACGACAAAAGTTTTAGCGCTGAAAGTGGCAGTGTGGACACAGCCTTACGGTTGGCCATCTGCTGATGTTCCTAACTTAAAATATCTAAAGCGGATATCAACTGCCATCTTGTGGTTACCTGTCAGTAGTTTAGTCATCTGTGTTTGTTCCAGGTTTCTATCTTGTGATCTAGGATTACTCCTGGTTAGCTGCTTATGTTAAGGCTTTTTAGGCCTTGATGAGTTTAGCTAAGCTATTGTCTTACAGGCCTTGAGGCTTGTAGGCTCATTGCACTACTGCCTTACCTACCTTTAGGCTACAACAGTGTGTCCGAAACTCATTAGCTAATTTAACACCTTGGATGGTCATTATCTGGATCCATAGGATGTTTGTATTTTAACCTCTGCCCGGCACCTAGACAATACTGATGGAGAAGTTAGAGAGTCCAGATGAACTTGTTCATTTCCCAAACGTCCAAATATTCCCATAGCTGCCCTGTCAGTTGTTTTTGTAGTCACTAGGACTGTGTACTATAGCATAGGCTGCACACTAAGTATCAGAGGGGTAGCTGTGTTAGTCTGGATCTGTAAAAAGCAACAGAGAGTCCTGTGGCACCTTTAAGACTAACAGATGTATTGGACCATAAGCTTTCGTGGGTGAATACCCACTTCGTCAGACGCATGCGCACTAAGTAAGTGACAAAGAGAGAAACAAGTTTTCTTTAAGACAAACGAGAGAAGTTAGGGGACAGGAGAGACTTCAAAAATGGCTTAAACTTTGTAATTCAGAATCAGGCACTCTATTCCAGAATCAGAGCCTTACCCCAGGGAGTTAATCAGGAAGAGTTAAGCCACTGTAGCCGGGTAACTCACTACAGGCACAAGAGATCTGCTCCTTCTCCCAGTCAGCCACTGCTGAACAGGGCTTTTCCTCATTAATTCCTCCCTCCAGGCTTAACACCTCTTGCAGGTGTAGCAGGGCAGGGCTGATTGAGCCCACAGGCTCTTATTAACCCCTTCCTGGCCAGTGGGGGTTGTCAGACTGTGTCACAACTCTTTAAATTCACCTCCTGCCTTACTAGCTTACGTGTGGAGACAAGCCCTCAGCCCAACGTGTAGCTCTCCCTATAACTGTCTCGGGGCAGTTTTTGCAGTGTTGACCTGAATGTAAGGGGACTGTTGCCCCCTTACTAACATTCAGTGGGGGTGTTTTGGCTGGCTAGCTCCCAGCACTAAAAGGGGAGGGGTTGATGGAAAATCAGAAGCCTGAGACTGACAGTCCCCAGGAACAATGGGGAGAGGCCAATGCTCCAGATCAGCCTGATTGACAGGCTAATCAGGGAGTCAGGAGGCCAGGGGGGTCCCGTCCTCCATGTGAACTGGAATGGCCTGAGTCAGACAGAGTGGGGCTGAGCTAAGGAGAAAGCAGGGGCCTGAGCTAAGTTGCTGGAAGCAGAGCTGAAGCCCCAAAGCCAGAGCACAGCCCAGAGAGAGCAGACCTGTCCTGGGGGCAGAGCTGCAGCAACCAGAGCCAGAGAGGCCAGAGAAGCAGCCCAGGGAGCTGAAGGCAGAGCAGCAGCAGCAGCCCTGCTGAGGCAGAGTGGAGCTGGAGCTGGGTGCGGTGAGCAGCTGGGGAGAGTGAGGGGGACCTTGGGCAGTGGGCCCAGCACAGGGAGACACCTCAGCCAAGAGGCTCTGCAGGCCAGACTTGGAGGGGGATCGTAACCCTGACAGGGCGGGGGCAATGCTGGGAAGAAGGGTCTTGCCACCTAGAGCCTGAGAGCATGTGGCCACTGCCAGAGCAAGCGTCTGACCCGCAGTGTCTCTGCAGCACGGCCAGGGCCTGAGAAGGAGGCCTGGGACCTACAAGGAACAGACTGTGAACTACCTTGATGTTCCAGAGACATTGTTTGTGATGTTCCCTGCCACAGAGCAGGGTGATGGTTTTCCTTTAACTTTTCCCATTTTTCCTTATTTTTTTTTTAATTAATTGTTAATTAAACAACTTGTATTTGCTTTAAATTGTATGAAATGATCAGTGGGTCAGGGAGGTGCCCAGTGCAAAGAGAGTACCCCGGAGTGGGGACACCCTAGCCCCTGTCCTGGGTGACCACAGCAGGGTTGGGGGTTGAGACCCCCAGGAATCCTGGGCCCAGCCTTGTCGGGATTTATGAGGACTCTGCCAGACAGGAGAGTGGAAGGGGAGTCCTCAAGGGCAGGGAGGCCTCTGGGTAAAGGAAGTGGGAGCGAGGACTCAGATCTTCTCGCTAGCTCACTTCACCGGGGTAGTGCAGAAGCCAGGAAAGTTCCCCACGATAGCGGGACCATTCCCCCGCTTGCATGAAGGAGAGCTTTCTGTAGCTTGAACATCCAACAGAAATTGGTCCAATAAAAGATCTCCCGTTCCCCACCTTGTCTCTCAGCATCGTTTTTGACAGACTTTCTAGACAGCGCTGGTTAGAGCCGGGCTGCTCCACAGCAGCTCATTGTGCCATGCTGGGGGAGTGGATACCCTGCTTTGTAGCTGAATTAATCTGTCCCTCTGTCGGTAGCCAGCAGAGGACAGTCGGGAGCCACAAATAGTGAAATTGCTGCTGCGCTCAGAAGGCAGCTCTGCTTGTATGTGGAGACAAGCCAATGGCCCCCCTCAGATACCTGCTGTCCAGACAGTTCTCTCCTCCCCTCCCCCTGTTATTCAATCCCACTTATCTGGATCCTGTCAGAACTCCCAGGGCAGAGAATCACAGCAACCATTACCCAGAGGGGCCTGCACGCACCCCCTGTAAGGGTAAGTCTCAGCTATCACTTTTTAACCTTGGAGTCTCTAGCCCTCGTCTGTCTTGGATGAGCCTGGAAATATGAAGCAATGCAACTGGTAGATATGACAGGAACAAACAGCTGGGGTCCACTCCAGGAGGATGAGAGAAACCTAGACACCCATCCCTGCCTGTGCCCCCCTCTTCATACGAGAGTCTGCTAAGTTGGGGTGTTTCCCAGACAGCCATATTGCCCCTCCCGCACAGTGCTCAGGCTAGCCCTGGGCCCCGTGGGGTGAAGCTGGGGTCAGAAGTGGGTTACATTTGGTTGGAGTGTTTGCATTCTGAGGCCATCTCTACTCATTACTCATCTACTCTCCAAGCACACCCACTATTGCTGTGGTCACAGGAGTTGGAACGGGAACTCCCTCCTGGTGCCCCTTCCATGAGCTCCCAGAGGCACAGGGTGGAGACACACCATCTCATCCCCACAGCCCTCCTCCTGCCATCTGCTCCGGCAGCGCAAGTGAGAAGAAGATGGGGTTCAAGCCACTGCTGCATTGTGAGAGTCTGGCAGCCATTGCAGCTCATCTCTCTCCCTACCAATGCCTGCCCCCCAAATTCAAAGCACTGGGAGTAAGGTATCCTGGAGCATTGTTATCCTGCCCACCCACCAGGGAGACTCTCCAGAACCAGGAGATTCCCCCACTCCCTGTTCTAGAGCTCTCCTCCAGCAATCAGGGGAGATCTGCTCACCTCACAGAGGACCCATTTCCCAAGTGACAACCCAGCCTCTCAGAGGGGAACTTACTCCTCACCCTGTGTCCAGGGTCCACAGGACACCTGCCCTGCCAACACTGCTACCAGCAGGGGCAGTGGAACAACCCCATGCCATGAATGCTGCAAGGGACAGCTGCCACATAGAGGTGCCTCACTGAGCTTTGGGGAGGGGGGAGCAGTGCCAGGCCCAAGGGTGTGGGGTGAAGGATGGGGGGCAGGGCCTGCAGGTGAAGTTAAAAGATTGCAGCAGGAGCATATGTAATTGGTGGATGCTGGGGATGGAAAGTGTCTGGACCTGATAGCTTTTTAGGGGATGGGAGCATCAAGTATCTTATATAAGGTGGCACGTGTATCCTGAGATGGGACACTTGAGAGCCCCTTGTGAAAATACCATCAGCACAGGAGTTTCCAGTCATCTCCAGGCCTTTCCTAAATATGGCCACATTTGAACTGTAGCCAGCAGCACTACATGGGTTTGGAGAAAAAGGAATAGCTTGTCCAACTGAAAGGACAAGAGGCAGTTAGTTAGCCAGAAAGTAATTATCCAAGATGGAATCTGGCAAGGACACCCAGGTTAAGTCTGTTGGGGCCAGGATGTAGGTGGCCTGGCCTTGGGATTAGCATCAGGCCTGGGCCAATAGACCAGGAGCCAATTACCAGGAATCAGGCTGGGTTAGAACACCAGGAGATCAGAATCGAGAGGCAAATGGGAGGGCAGGAACCAGGTGTCAGTTACCAAGAGCCAGGCCAAGTCAGGCTACTGGAAGGGCAGGATCAGAAGGTAGGAATAGGTAAACACCAGGCCAGCAGTCCATGATTGTATGGGTCCCTCTTGTACAGACAACTCCCTGTTGACTCCTCTGGCTTAAATAGGGGCTGCAGCCCAATCAGAGGCCTTGGAGCATTCCCAATCAGAATGTAGGGGCAGGGCTTGTCCCCCAGTTGGGCTTCATAGACCCTGGTCCCTCCTGCTGGCTGTGAGCTGCTGCAGTGAGGATTGGAGTGTGACTCCTAGGACCCCCTAGACTTGTGTTTGAGACCCACAATGCCTGATACTTTCCTACTACTGCAAAATGTGCCCTGAGAGCTTTAAAGGGGCCCTGCACAGGAGCGAGGGGAGAATGTTTCTGCTGGATTGTTTCACATTAGAAGTTGAGGCCTGTTTACCCTGGAAGACTATGGTGACTAGAAAACTTGGGAAATGATGACATCGCCTGAGCTGAGCAATTGAAGGGGCTTTTTATTCACACTGCTTAGAGTTTCCTCCTTTCTGTTGGTTCACAGTATTTAAGAGCAGTGACTGATGGACATGTGGCTAAAAGCCACAACACTTCCATCCTTTCATGAAGGTGTTAGCATCTGCTATACACATCCTCGAGTGACCCTTCCTCCAGCAAAACCAGAAGAGACTTAATATTTCAAAGTTAAAAGACAAGCAGGAAAAAATCTTGCCAACACACTATAAGGTATCAATAAAAAGGCACAAACAAATTCTTGACAAGCATTAGTAACCACCGGTGGCCATGGCCTCAGTTTTACATCTTCTCTTGTGGCACCTCTATCACTTTTTGTGGGACATGTGCTCAGGACTGACTCTGACTGAAAACCTCCCCTTATGCGGCACCAGCAGCAGTGCTTGTACTGTAGTATGTTGCTCAACCTTAATTGTGAGGCCTGACAGGATCAGAGGTCACAAAAGTGCAGCTGTGGCCTAATTTAGTTATCAGCAAATGTTGCAATTCCAAGCCACAAGTATAACCCTGTTAGCTGGGTCATTAACCACAGCACCAATCCCTGACTAGTGACCGCTGTGCCACAAGAGTGAACTCTCTGCTGGGACTCATTGCCAGGAGTTGTGCCTGTTTGCTAACACCTATCTAATTTAGCCAGCTTACAGCCAGTAACCGTGTTCCTTGGGCAGATACGTCAGTCTATGAAACAAGTATTTGTGGTATTTTATCAGAAACATTACTGAAGACTCTCTAGACAGCCTCCTCTGCACTGCCTTTGACTTACTACCCTCCTAACAGGAAGAGACAAGCGTAATAGGAGAACCCCAAACCATTCTCTCCAGCTATGATTTCTAGTCTTCAGAATTTTTCTTAGGACTAAAACTAGACTCCCTGTCCCACAGATGCTTGGACTGCACTCATGCTGTCCCTGAGTCACACACACACGTGCCCTCATCCTGAAGAGCGTAATGTGAGCAGGGGCACTACAACAGTTTGTGTAGTGGGGGGGCTGAGAGCCATTGAACCAGCCTGTAAGCCCTGTACATGATGGAAACCACTTCAAGCCAGGGGGTGCTGCTGCACCCCCAGCATCTCTAGTTCCAGCACCTCTGAATGTGAGGCATTACAATCTTCTGCCACTGCTCCCCTAACAATCTGGGACACAAGCCAGCTCGGCCCAGTGCCTCTCACTTTGAGTTTGTCCATATCTGGGCCTTGGCAGGGGCAAAAGCTGTTTGCATTGTACACCATGCTCTGAGGAGCAATGCTTAAAAATCATTAACCATCCCTGACAGCATTCAGAAAAACTTAGACAAACAAGTTAGTGAATCTATTGCTTCTCCCAAGCTGAGGAGACTAGGAAGAGGGGAAATATTCTTCACAACAAAAATCCTGGTTGGTTGGAAGGAGATTTAGCATTTGCAGTGAAGCTTTGAGGGGGTTGTTAGTTATTTTTATTCCCACAGTGCCTGGAAGCCCAATCCCAGCCAAAATCAGGGCCCCATTGTTACAGACACTGTAGAAACACACAAGAAGACAGCCCATGAGTTCAAATCCCAGCCTTGGTAGATTTGTGTGCTGTGCCCATTAGCAAATCCCCCTTCTGCTTGATGGCTGAGGCACAATGAGAGTGTGAATGGTGTGTGCAAATGTAAGTAGGTTCAGCTCCTTAGAAAGGTCCCCCTAATGCCATCTACCCACCATGAGACAGTCTGGTGGGAAGTACTGTGCCTGGGATAGAAAACCCAGTAGGGGGCTGGGCTGATAGGGAAGGGGCTTGCTGCCACATTGAATATGATACCAGAGAGGCCAGTGCAAGCGTCCCAGCCAGGATGAGGCAGGAGAGGTTCACTGAACTGCTGGGCAGCTCTAGGTCTGAAAGCAGGGTGCGTAGCTGGGAACAGGCATACTGACTGCATAGCTCAGGCCCACAGGCTTGAGACTGTGGTGGGGAGCCGGGACAAACATGCTTGGGGCACACCACAGGGATCCAGCCCTGAAACTGGGGTGCAAGTTGAGACTGGGCATTTCAGTGCACGAGAGGCACACAGCACTGGGCCCAGGGGGACTCAGAATGGGCATTTTCTGTGAATGGCAGGGACACACTATGCTGACACAGGGTGGCGGGGAAGGAATGGGGAATGGCAATGGGGAACACAGGTCACTGGCTGTACGAAGGTGGGGGATCACCCTGCAGCCTCCCCACCCCCAGGACACGGACTCCGTGTCCCCACTGCCATGATGGAGCCTCTGCATTTATTTATTGACAAATAAAACTTGCAGAATCTTGCTGAAGTTTAAAATATTGTGTGCAGAATATTTTAATTCCTAGGCACGGAATTTTTAATTTTTTGGTGCAGTATGCCCTCAGGAGTAAATGGTTTTTGTTCTAGCCAGACGGAATGATAATGCCTTCCTGACATCTAGAGTTTGCAGAACAGGCTCCAGGTTGGAAGTGTGCAGTTTCAGAAAGAAAACTTGTAGGTATATGATCTGATTGATGTGAAATTCAGAAGTCACTTTAGGAAGAAACCTGGAATACTGTGCAAGGGGGCCTGCCCTCAAAGCCTCCAAATTTGCGGAATAAGGGAATAACTACTAGAAAGGCTGTTTTCCTAGATAAATTCAATAAGTAGCAAGTGGCCATCGGTTCCAAAGGGGGTTTTGTGAGCTTTTGAGAACCAAGTTCAAGTCCCAGACAGGAGTAGGAACTGTTATCTGTGGAAAGAGAGTTCCCAGGCCTTTCATGAATGTTGCAGTTGTGGGGTGAGCAAACTGAGAAAACTCCCTCAATAGTAGTATGAAGGGCGGCCAGATGAACCTTGAGGGAATTAAGGAACAGAAATTATTTTTTAAGCTGTAGCAGGTACTCCAGGATGCGTACAGAAGCAGGGCAGATTCAGGAGTAGCATTGTGGGTTCACACCAGTGGCCAAATCTTGTCAACTTTTGAAAATAAGTAATTCTGGTGAAAACTTTTTTATCATTTAATAGTATGTGTTGTACCTCCGCAGAGCGGAATGACTCTAGCCCCACAAACCATCAAGGAACCATGGCGTGAGGTGAAGAGTGCCCAAGCTGGGAAGCGTCACTCAACCAGCATCCCGGGAGAGGAGTTGAGGATCTATTGGAGGACAGAGAGCTAGACAAAACAGGTGAGGGAACCACGCTTGCCTCAACCATGTTGGGGCTATTAGAATGATTCTGGCCTTGTCCTGTTTGATCTTGTTTATCACCTTGATGATGAGAGGCATTAGAGGGAAGGCATATAACAGCCTCTTTGTCTAAGGCAGGAGGAAGGCATCACCTAGGGAATTGTGACCTAGCACCCCACACTCTCCGAGCAAAATAGGTGGCATTTTTTGTTTGTAGCTGTGGCAAAAAAAAAAAAGTCTACTTCTGGAAACCCTAATTGTGAAAGATTCTGACCAGAACTGGGAATCAAACTCCCACTCGTAGTCTTGGGAGAAGCACCGGCTGGATGCCAGGCAAAAACATTGCTGAAATCCCTACGTGATGCTTTATGCACCAGTTCCACAACTTTATTGCCTTGGCACAGAGGGAAGGGGATCTTGCCCCTCCTTGCTGATGGATATAAAACATGTAAGCCAAGTAGTCTCTCATGACTTTCATGGATCTGTGTCTGATGAGAGGAAGGAAGTGAAGACAGGATTTCTGACTGCTTTGGAGGGAGGTCTCTTGGGCTGACCACCTGTCATAACTATAAAGGGAAGGGTAACAGCTGTCCTGTGTACAGTACTAAAATCCCTCCTGGCCAGAGACTCCAAAATCCTTTTACCTGTAAAGGGTTAAGAAGCTCGGGTAACCTGGCTGAGACCTGACCCAAAGGACCAATAAGGGGACAAGATACTTTCAAATCTTGGGGGGGGGGGGAAGGCTTTTGTGTGTGCTCTTTGTTTTAAGGGGTGGTTCGCTCTTGGGACTGAGAGGGACCAGTCATCAATCCAGGTTCTCCCCATCTTTCTAAACAAGTCTCTCATATTTCAAACTTGTAAGTAAAAAAGCCAGGCAAGGCGTCTTAGTTTTACTTTGTTTTCTCAACTTGTAAATGTACCTTTTACCAGAGTGTTTATCTTTGTTTGCTGTACTTTGAACCTAAGACAGAGGGGGGTCCTCTGAGCTCTTTAAGTTTGATTACCCTGTAAAGTTATTTTCCATACTGATTTTACAGAGATGATTTTTACCTTTTTCTTTAATTTAAAAGCCTTCTTTTTAAGAACCAGATTGATTTCTCCTTGTTTTAAGATCCAAGGGGGTTTGGATCTGTATTCACC
>NW_020664584.1:11826112-11847038 GCF_002925995.2 Terrapene triunguis
GAGTTGGTGAAAGGAAGGAGGGGGGAAGGGTCAATTTCTCCTTGTTTAAGATCCAAGGAGTTTGGATCTGTATTCACCAGGGAATTGGTGAGAGGTTTCTCAAGGCTTCCCAGGGAGGGAATCCATTGAGAATGGTGGCAGCGGGACCAGAGCTAAGCTGGTAGTTAAGCTTAGAAGTTTTCATGCAGGCCCCTACATTTGTACCCTAAAGTTCAAAGTGAGGATACAGCCTTGACACCACCTGTCAGAGAACCGAGATGTGCTCCCATCCTAACAGAGAGGGATCCGCGACATGGTTACTGTCGGCACTGGTTGGAGGAAGGGGACCCTTGCCCCTACATTGCGACGGACCTTCCACCAGTCTAGGAAATGCATCAGCCCCTGGGGAACCAACACCTGCTTGTTTAGACCAGTGGTTTTCAAACTGTGGGTTGCGACCCAGTATTGGGTTGTGGAATGGAAGGCACTGGGTCATGGTGACTCTGGTCTGCACTGCCGACTGGGCTGTTAAAAGTCCCATCGGCTGTGCTGCCTGGCTAAGGCAGGCTAGTTCCTACCTGTTCTGACACCGTGCTGTGCCCCAGAAGCGGGCAGCAGCAGGTCCGGCTCCTAGGTGGGGGGGCCACGGGGCTCCGTGCACTGTCCCCACCCTGAGCACCGGCTCCGCACTCCCATTGGCCGGGAAACAGCCAATGGGAGCTGGGGGGGGGGGGGTCAGTGCCTGTGGGATAGAGCCACGCGGAGCTGCTTGCATGCCTCCACCTAGGTGCCAGACCTGGGCGCAGCGTGGTCCGTGATTCCAGGACAGGCAGGAAGCCTGCCTTAGCACCCCTGCTGCGCTGCTGACTGGGAGCCGCCCGTGGTAAGCCCGCGCCCCAAACTAGCGCCCCAATCCCCTGCCCCAGCCCTGATCCCCCCCCAAACCCGGAGCCCTTTCCTGCACCCCAAACCGCTAATCCCTGGCCCCACCCCAGAGCCAGCACCCCCAGCCCAGAGCCGTGATCCTCTCCCACACCCCTCATCCCCAGCTCCGTTGGGTCGCAGGCATTACCAATTTTCTTCAACTGGGTCACCAGAAAAAAAGTTTGAAAACTGTCTGTTTGTTGAGTAAACCGTTCTGAGCCACCCCAGGAAACAGCGGAGGCCTAACCTCGCAGAAGTGCAAGCGGCCATGTATCCCAGGAGCTGAAGGCAGTTTTTGACTGAGGTCTGGCATTGTCCAGAATTGATAATGTCCAGAACCTGTCTATGGGGAGAGATAGGGTTGCCAACATTCTAATTGCAGAAAACCGAACACCCTTGCCCGGCCCCTGCCATGCCCCTTCCCTGAGGCCCCACCCTCACTCACTCCAGCCCCCTCCCTCCGTTGCTCGCTCTCCCTCACCTTCATTCACTTTCACTGGGCTGGGGCGGGCGGTTGGGGTGCGGGAGGGGGGTGAGGGCTCCATCTGGGGATGTGGGCTCCAGGGTGGGGCCAGAAATGAGAGGTTCAGGATGCAGGAGAGGGCTCCTAGCTAGGGCAGGGGGTTGGGGTGCAGGTGGGAGTGCAGGGCCTGGGAGGGAGTTAGGATGTGGGAGAGGGTTCCGACCTGGGGCAGGAGGGTCGGGGTGCAGGCTCTGGCCAGGCAGCGCTTACCTCAAGTGGCTCCTGGGCGGTGGTCCAGTGGGCTAAGGCAGACTTCCTGCCTGCCCTGGCTCCATGTGGCTCCCGGAAGTGGCCAACATGTCTGGCCCCTAAGCGGCGGCATGGCCAAGCGGTTCTGCGTGGTGCGCGCTGCACACGCCCACAGGCGCCACCCCCACAGCTCCCATTGGCCATGGTCCCCAGCCAATGGGAGCTGCGGAGCTGTCGCGGCGGGCAGGAGCAGTACACGGAGCTTCCCGGATCGCCCCTGCGCCTAGGGGTCGGACATGCCGGCCACTTCCGAGGAGCTGCAAAGCCAGGGCAGGCAGGGAGCCTGCCTTAGCCCCACTGCGCTGCCAACCGGACTTTTAACAGCCTGGTCAGTAGTGTTGACCAGAGCTGCCAGGGTCCCTTTTTAACCAGGCATTCCGGTTGAAAACCGGACGCCTGGCAACCCTAGGGAGAGATGCCCTGGATGTCAGGGAATCCAGGGAAGCCCCTATACATTGTATGTTCTGAATGGGAGTTAGTGTGGATTTTTCAATGTTCAGCTGAAGGCCCAGGTCCAAAAACAGACACAGCATTGTCCTTGAAGCGGACAACACTTCTTGGTAGGATCAACCCCTGAGTAACCAATTGCTGAGGTACGGGAATAGCATGATAGCCTGATGATGCAGATGCCACTACTGATAGAACCTTCTAGAATGCTCTCGGAGCTGAAGAGAGGCCAAAGGGGAGCACCCGGTACTGAAAATGATACTGGCCAGCCACAAATCAGAGGAATCTCCTGTGAGATGGTGTAACACTATATGGAAGTATGCATCCTGGTTGCCGAGGGCAAAAAAACAATCTCCTAAATTTAGAGAAGGAATTAGCTGCCAGAAGGTGACGTGTGTGTGTGTGGGGGGGGCATGCAGGATCAAGTGCCCCTCCCCCTCCCGATTTTGATGAGTGCTGAGTTGCCCTTGCAGGTCTTGCTCTGTTCGGTCAGCCGCCAGGGGAGGGTGGCTCTGTCCTTCTCCTGGGCGCCTCTCCCCTGGCACTTCCAGCTCGCTTGGCTCCTCCCCGTGGCAGCCGGGCCCAGGCGTGGAGCTGAGGGGGTGGGACGGAGCTGCTTTTCATACCAGCTGACTCCGCTAAGGGTCACTGTCTGCAAGAAAGCCAGGCTGGGGAAGTGGTGGCAACCCACTCCTTTCTGGGCCTGGCTGCCGGGGACAGGGGCCAAGCGAGCTGGGAATGTGCCAGCAGAGTGTGGGGGGGGCTCAGATTCTCTTGGCCCCTGTCCCCAGGCTTCCTACCTGCCCTATCCCTGCAGCTCCGAGGCATTGGGGTGGCCAGGGACTGGGAGGCTCTGCACACTGCCCCTGCCCCCAGCGCCGACTCCGCAGCTCCCATTGGCTGGGAACTGTGACCAATGGGAGCTGCGGGGGGCGGTGCCTGTGGGTCAAAGGCAGTGCACATCACGCAGAGCTGCCTGGCCGCCGCTGCACCTAGAGACTGCACAGACCTGGTGGTCACTTCCTCAGAGCCACAGTAAGTGCCGCTGGGACCCTGCACCCCCTCCTGCACTCCAAGCCCCTGCCCCAGCCAGCCCGGAGTCCCCTCCTGCACCCTAAACCCCTCATCCCCAGCCCCACCTCCAGTCAGAGCCCTCACACACACACCACACCCCAATTCCCTGGCCCAGCCCAGAGCCCCCTCCTGTATCCCAAACCCCTCATCCTCCCCCCAAGCCCTCACCCCCTCCTGCACCCCAACACTGTGCCCCAGTATGGAGCCCCCTCCTGCACCCCAACCCCCTCATCCCCAGCCCCACCCCCAGCCACAGCCCTCACCCCCCTGCACTCCAACCCCCTGGCTGAGCCTGGAACCCCCTCCTGCACCCCAACCCCTTCATCCCTGTCCCCACTCCCAGCCAGAGCCCTCATGCCCCCTGCACCCCAACCCCCTGCCCCAGCCCGGAGCCCCCTCCTGCATCCCAAACCCACTTCACACGACTCTTGATAAGGGCAGCGTGAGTGGAGTCAGGCCCAACAGTACTGATCTGGGGCACCAGCCGAAGGCACCAGGGTCTTCCCAGAGCCCTGTTTATCTTTAGCACTGCAGGGTTTTCTTGCTCACTGGAGAAGCCTTTTGCCTCTAGGTTACAGTCTCAAGGAAGACCTCTCTGAGGTTGCAAATCTGTCCAGAGATTGAGGTCTTTTTGAGGGAGAGTCCCTGGGAGGTGAACTAGAGCTCCTCTTCTTAGAAGATTTGGAGGACTTGGAGGATTTCTCCTTTCTAGGAGAATGTGTCACCGAGGTGGAAGGGGTGCTAGAAACTCCTGGAGATGGATGTCTTGGGGGTCCTGATGCAGGGCGGAGGGAACGCTCCATCATAAGGCATCAAAATTTGACTTCAGTTCTTCTGAGCCCTAGATTTCAGGGCTTGGACAGAAGTTGCACTTCTGCGGCACATGTGACTCACCCAGACAGCGAACACATTTGTAATGTCCGTCACTGACTGGGATGGCCTCTCTCCACAAGAGGCAGCGTTTATACCCCCTTGAACCAGCCATGCCCCTCACAAGGAGGGCTTCCCAGAGGGAATAGAAAAAGTCTCTCTAACCAAAAACTTCAACAAAAATTTAACAAGTACAGAACTAACTGTTACTAACAAACTAGCTAACTAATTAAGTAGAGAAAACTAATTAAGTAGAGAAAACCTCCATAACTGTCAAGCTGGCGCACCCTGATATAGCCTCGAAGCAGGGCACGAGGATACCAACGGTGCATGAATGGGCTGAACAGACACTGCTAATGAAAATCTTCACTTGAGGGCACGTGGAGCTCATGTGAAGCACCCATAGGGACACTACTTGAAGAAGAACGGAGAGATGCAGAAGTGTAGTGTGGAGGAAAATCTTTAACCTTGTCTTTTCTATAGGAAAATTGTGGTTAGGCCCAGGTTAGCTAGATTAGATGCCTCCTTCTAAAAAATATGCTCTAGCTCCACAAGATATGGGCTGGATTCTGGAATCACTGGGGAGGGTTCTCTGGCCTATGCTATACAGGAGGTCAGACTAGATCAGTGGTTCCCAAACTTCAACAACCCGCGAACCCCTTTCATGAAAATATCAAATCTTGCAAACTCCCTCCTAAAAATGAATATTTCCAGGGATTTTCTCCCTTACCTGAGCATAAATTATAGAAGAAGTGATCTTGGAAATAATTTGGGTTTTTTATGACATGCTTATTACACACTATTTATTATTACATTATTTATCATTACATTGTTAAATTTTATTACATTGTGAAAACGGCAACACTCTTCCAACATTTCACTTTTGTAGCTCGTATCACTTTGATTAAGTCTCCTACATGTTTCATCAAGGAGTACCAGACGTGAAACAGCATGATGGTATTTAAGAAGCCAACTCAAATAAAGAGTTCCTCCCACAAGCATTTGGGTCTTGAGCAGTCCAGGCAAACAACGCATGACTACAACTAAGCTTAAACTTGTTCTTCATAATAATTTTAAAAACAAACACTAGCAGTGTATTTAATTTTAGAAACAGCAAAAAATATCCACCTCCCTGTCCATTTCTCATAAAAAGAACAGGAGTACTTGTGGCACCTTAGAGACTAACAAATTTATTAGAGCATAAGCTTTCGTGGGCTACAACCCACTTCTTCGGATGCGTATTGAGTGAAACATATATCGAGGAGATATATATACACACATACAGAGAGCATGAACAGGTGGGAGTTGTCTTACCAACTCTGAGAGGCCAATTAAGTAAGAGAAAAAAAACTTTTGAAGTGATATTTCTCATAAGGAGTCTTGAAGTTTAAATCTCCTCACTGTGATGTATGCACTTGCTTTGATCTGCATTGCTCTTGGAAGTCTGGAACCATTGGAGAAAGGTAAAGTCTCAGATCTGGTTCGACATTGAGTCTGCTTCTGTATTTGGTTTTCAGATGTGCATACGAGGAAAATGTTCTCACATAAGTATGTTGTTGAAAACGGTAACAAAACTATAGTAACTTTTTTTGCCAGCAGGGGGTACTCGTTTCTTAAACTCAGCCAAATGTTGATCAATGAGAGACTTCTGAAACTCCTTTTCAGTTCATAATCACAGGAGATCTCAATCAATTTATCTTTTTCCTCAGTGCTCAATATCTGCGTTGAGAAAGTGGTATCATCAAAGGGGTGTGAATCCAGTCATTATCGCCTGACATAGCTGGAAAGTATTCCCTGAATGTTGTACAGAGTCCTTTTAGGTGTGCAGTTATATTGGTTTTAGTGCACTGATCCAACCAAAGTTTATGTTCTGTCAGGAAGTCATGGTGCTCGGGCTGCCGGCCCCACGCCTGGGGTCCCTAGGGACGGCTCTGTCCACCATTACAGATTTTTTTCTGAGAACCCCCTGATACATTTCGCGAACCCCCAAGGGTTCACGAACCACAGTTTGGGAACCACTGGACTAGATTATCACAATATTCCCTTTTGATCTTAACATCTATGAATTTATGACCATTCTTCCTACTCAAGACAAGCTCCCAAAGTACACCTCTACCCCAATATAACGCTGTCCTTGGGAGCCAAAAAATCTTACCGCGTTATAGGTGAAACCGCGTTATATCAAACTTGCTTTGATCTGCTGGAGTGCGCAGCGCCCCCCCCCCCCCCGGAGTGCTGCTTTACCGTGTTATATCCAAATTCATGTTATAGCGGGTCGCGTTATATCGGGGTAGAGGTGTATTTGTATTGTTAACACCCCTTTGTTTTTCTCCTGCAGAACTGCTGGAGCCATCACCCTTAGTTATTCCTGCTGGCTCACTCAGGGTGTTGGCTTTGTGTTGTGTGCGGATTGATTAGACTTTCACAAAGATAAATATTACCTTTAATCCAATGGTGGCAGCTGAAAGGAAGAGTTTTATTATAAGCATTTTGGTCATTTGTCACACACTGGCAGGTCGGAAGGTGGGGAGGGAACCTGGAGGTAGCACAGCAGATTGCACACTGCTAGCAATGTGCAGACACTCCTGTGCAATCTTCACTCATCCCCCTTGCGCATATGCATTAGGATACGGCCTTTCATTGCATGATGACGTGCTGTTTTTTCCACAGGACCCCTGCCTCATTCAGTGCACAGGATGGATAGTGCTCCCTGAAAAAACAGGTATTCAATATTTTATTTTCTCCTTGTTTTTCAGTGTGTGGCCCCAGGCCGTATTTACTGCACACTATTCAAACCCTGCTCAAATACAGAATTATTCATTTCCTCGGGGGCTTTTCTGTGGTGCTCCTCACTACAGTATCTGACTGTTTAACAAACATTAACTGATTTCTATTCAGCACCCCCTTGTTAGGTGAGGGGTGTATTATCCCCATGGTGAAGTTAGGGGAACTTCACATATTAAGGTCACACATATCCACTAACTTTGGGTACCCAGTTTGAGATGCTGAGTACATGATTCATCAGGTACTAGGCTATAGTACTTCATATGTTCATAGCACCACTCCCAGTGACTTCCCTTGCAGCTGCGAGTGCTCCTCACTTCTGCACCTCAGACTCCAGCAGCTCAGCTGGGCCCCCAGCAAATGAGGAACTCACACTTCGTGACCCCCTATGTATGTTTGGTTTAAGTGACTTGTCCCGCATCACACAGGACCTCTGTGGCAGAGGCAGGGATAGAATCCAAATTCTCCAGGGCATAGGTGCTGGAACTAGGGGTGCAGGGGGTGCTGCCAGCCCCCTGGCTTGAATGGTTTCCATTATATACAGGGTTTACAGTTTGGTTCAATGGCTCTCAGGACCCCCACTATAAAAATTGTTCCAGCACCCCTGATCCAGGGCAGCATTCAACTGCCTAAGCCATGAAACCGTCCTGCCTCTGCCTGCAATGCTCTGCCTCCTTCCCTGCCCACCTGTGGCTAGGACTTCCAGTTGCTACTGTTGCTGCTGCTGGGGTGGGGGGGGAGTAGCGTGTATCCCCTCTCCCATCCACTCTCCCACCTCTCCTGCTGACCATCTGCTGGCCTGCCTGCCTCCACCACCTGCCCTGGGACTGCACCAGAGACTCTCGCTTGTGCATGTGGATGTATGTGCCCCCTTGGCTCTCCCTGCTTGATTGCCAGCCCCTTCCTCTCACAGTTTGCTGTCCCCCATCTTGTGTGTTTCCTCTCAGCCCTGCAAGGAGGGAAGCCAGGTACCGCTGAGACCTGGGAGGGCGATGGCCTACCACCACCAGTGAGTTAGCCCTCCTCCTTCTCCTCCACCAGCCAACAACCCTGCTTGGGAGCCGGGGGCAGGCCCCTGTCATGCCCAGCCACATGGACAGACCCTGCTGCTGATTGCTGTCAGGCAGGGTCCACAGAAGAGAGGATTGCAGTGACATTTGGGAGCCCAGGAGAGGGCCCATCTCAGAAGGAGATCACCCTTCCCTCTGTTGACCCCTCCTGCTTTCCCCACCCCAATCCCATTGCCCTTGCCCCCCCTGACCCATCCCCGCTAGCCAGCTTTCCAGTGACACCACTGAGGGTTGAGTACTAGTAATAGGGACAAGCATAAGTCGTGGGCCCAGCACCTCCTTCTTGAGGAGGGCGATGAGGCCTTCCAAAAAGCATCTCAGGGGGCTACTGCTGGGCCTGCTTCCAGGCCCCCCACAAAAGTTACGGTTGCCAACCCTCCAGGATTGTCCTGGAGTTTCCAGGAATTAAAGATTAATCTTTAATTAAAGATTATGACAGGTGATGAAAACTCCAGGAATACGTCCAACCAAAATTGGCAACCCTAATGAAAGTCCATAGGGTGGAGCTGGCTGAGGAGACTATAAGAGCGGAGAGGCAGGGTGATGCCACCCCACTCCTGGAGTCCCTTATGGAGGACACCTTGGAGGGAGTCCCCCTATGTTTCTGTCATCCATCTGCCCCATTAGCGCTGAGGTGGAATTTGCCTTGGTCACCAATGGGGAGGATCCCCTCTTGGCAGGTAAGGGCCTCCAGGCCATATTCCAGGAAATCTAGGCCCTGGGCCTGAGCTCTATAGCCTGGGGGAGGATGACCCTTTGACAGCAGGCCTCAGCCTAAGTGCCAAGTCCATCACAGTGCCCCTTCTTCCCTCCCAAGCCTACTGCCTGAGACGCTTCCCCTGCTCTTGCATCTGGGGAGCCCCCTGCCCTGTCTACCTGCCCGGCTGCAGATGGCACTGAGCTTTCATCCACCAGGCTTGTGAAGGTGATGGCCAGCGCTGAGCTTTCTGGGGCATTCCCCTCCTGCAGCAGGGAGTTGTTCCCAGAGCCGCTTGGGGGTCCCGACTCAGTCAGTGTCCCCCTGATGCCCAGGCTGTGGGCACCAATTCATAGATGTCATAGAGGGGCCCCCTGCCCTTCCTGTCTCACCGCTGTGTGTGGTGAGGTGGTGCCACACCCCGACAGCTCAGCTGCTGCAGATCCTAATCCTAGTCCCTCCCCCTCCCATGCTACTGCTATCCCCAGGCTGTCGTCCTCCCTTCCTTTGGGGGGCAGCCCTCAGGAGGCAGTATTTGTATTCCCCTCTCTGCTCTTCCAGGGGCTGCTGTGTGCTCTCTCCTCAGCTTGCTCCTTTGTCAGGGACGAGGCAGACCACGTGGTGTGGGTGCTGCTGCACTGCAGTTCTGTTGACAACTTGGAAGCCAACTAGAGGATGATTGGGCGTCCATGGGCTCCATTGAGTCTGGATCGCCCAGCCCCAGCTGTGCTGCGGGACGAGCTGTGCTGGTTCCTGGGAGACTAAGGCTCCAGGCCGAAGGAGCAGATCACTCTCCCGTGGTGGGGTATTTTTAGTCTCATCCTCCAGGGTGCAAGGGCCTTGCCATGGGAGAGCAAAGGGACCAAAACAGGAGGCTTTGCAGCATAGCAGCAGGCCTGCATGTTGTATCCAGCTAGGTGCAGATAGCTACTCCCCCTTACATTTGTTCCTAGGTGGTTCCTCCAGTCTTGGATCCAGGATCCACTGGGGGAAGAGCGAGGAGAGAGAGGAGAAGGAAAGGAAGAACGTGAGCTCTGTGAAAGAGTGAGGGGAATGAACCTTACCTTTGCTGTTATCACACTTCCTGAGTTGTCCTCAAAGGATTCACGTACAAAGTCACAGCCTCCAAAGTTCCTAATTACTAGGGGATGGATTGTGGGTTGCTGTGAGGTTTCATGGGCATAGGTGGTGCTGCTGTCAGCCACAAGGATCCTCACCCTCCCGCCCTTAACGAGACCTACCATGCTTGCATCTCAGAGGCTGTCGGGTGAGTCTCTGCAGGTGCCAGGCAAACACCTTCCTCCAGGCAGGGGTACTCGGCTACTCCTGCAGGAGACTCACATCAACCCAGCAGCTGAAGCCAGCCAGCAGCTGGGCGTGACCCGGGCCCTCCCACTCCACCAGGCTCTGGCCCAGGGCCCTGTGAATATTACTGAAGGCGTGGCACTCAGGGGCACCTTCCTACCTCCCACTCTATTGTCCGAGTTCTGCAGTCTGTAGCAAAAAGGTAATAGAAAAAGGTACTAACTGCCCCTTCAGTCTATCTGGGCCCAGCAGACAGGCACCTCTTCTCCAGGAGAGGCTTCTTCAGCCCCCTTCCACAGGCGCTCCCCAGACAAGTCCTTCTCCCTGCCTGTCAGCGCCCTTCTGAGCATGCTCTACAGGTGTGGTCGGATGCAGTCATCTGGGTCCTGAGTTGCTCTTTAGCCCCTTCAGTTCTACTGCAAGGCTTATACACCCCATCACAGTGGGCTAGTCTGTGCTCCATTCTGGTTCCACAGCCCACTGGGGATATTAGTTGCTGTCTCCTCCATGGAGCCGTGAGCCCTGGCATGTATTTGGTGAGGTTTACAGGATCCCCTGGTTCCTGGCTCTTCTTCTGTGAGAGGGAGACCCTGGTGCACATTTGTATTGAGTTTGTCAGTCTGCAGCCCCTCTTCTGTCCCCTCCCAGACCTCTCACTGAGGTTCTTGCACTTTCCCCTCACTTATTTATCCTGGTACACTATATTCATGGCCCCATGAAGTTGCGAGACCTCCTCATCAATCTCCTCTTGGCAAGATGGCCATCCACCATACCAGAAGGAGGAAGCTTGATGGGGGGTGATCTGTGACAGTTGGGCCAATTTCTGGTTCCTTGTCGAATTAAGTCTCCAGGCAGAGTTTTTCTGACTCCTCACTGACCTTTAAGGAGTAGTGGGAACTTACAGGGGTTCTCTGCTCAGTCTCCCATGATTTTCAACCTTTGATCTTCATTCCCATCCATGTTTTGTTGTCCCAAGAATTCATTTGCGGCCTGGGTTCAGTGCATCCTCCCCCTTGGTTGAGGGGGCAGTCCATTAGTTCTAGGCAGGCCTAGGCCCACCCATTCCAGTACCTGCATGTAGTGAGCCAGAGGGGAAGGCACCACTCTGTGAACCCTAGTGGGTGGAGCCAGGCCATGAATGCCCCTCCCACTGGAAGTCAGAGGGCAGAACAGGAAGTATAAAGGGCACATCCTGGGGCTCAGCTGGGCTGCAGCCGCCAAAGGAATCAGATGCCTCCTCCCGAGCTGGGAGACTGCAGTAGATCCCCACTGAGCTGAGGACTGGCCAGAGCTGCTGGAGCCACCCACTGACCAAGGCACCGAGGAGCCGCTGGGACTGCCACTAGCCTCCTACCCAGAAGAACTGGAGGACCCCCTATGGATACAGGCATCCCCCGAGGAGAGGGGAGGAAGTGGCCCAGGGGCAGCTGACTCTAGTCGGACTGCGTTGCGGCTGGATTCCCCATCAGCATGTTGTGGCTGGATTCCCTGCTGACCCAGTGGCAGAATACTCTGCTATTGTAAGGTCCCTAAGCTTGGACGCAGTGGAGTTGGGAGGGCCCATGTCCCCCTACCCCTGCCACCCCACCTACCCCTACTCCACCCCTACCCCACCACCCCACCGGGTGCGTCCCTCTTCCACCACCCCTCCCAGGCTACCTTGGCAGTTATCCCCCTATTTCTGTGACTAATTAATAAAGAATGCATGAATGTGAAACAACAATGACTTTATTGCCTTTGCAAGCGGTGATCGAAGAGGGGAGGGGAGGGCGGTTGGCTTACAGGGAAGTAGAGTGAACCAAGGGGGCAGGTTTTCATCACAGAGAAACAAACAGAACTTTCACACCGTAGCCTGGCCAGACATGAAACTAGTTTTCAAAACTTCTCTGATGCGCAGCGCACCCTGCTGTGCTCTTCTAACTGCCCTGGTGTCAGGCTGCGCGTAATCAGTGGCCAGGCGATTTGCCTCAACCTCCCACCCCGCCATAAACGTCTCTCCCTCACAGATATTGTGGAGCACACAGCAAGCAGTAATAACAATGGGAATATTGGTTTCGCTGAGGTCTAAGCGAGTCAGTAAACTGCGCCAGTGCGCTTTTAAACATCCAAACGCACATTCTATCACCATTCTGCACTTGCTCAGCCTATAGTTGAACAGCTCCTGACTACTGCCCAGGGTGCCTGTGTATGGCTTCATGAGCCATGGCATTAAGGGGTACGCTGGGTCCCCAAGGATAACTATAGGCATTTCAACATCCCCAACAGTTATTTTCTGGTCTGGGAAGAAAGTCCCTTCCTGCAGCTTTTGAAACAGACCAGAGTTCCTGAAGATGCGAGCGTCATGTATCTTTCCCGGCCATCCCATGTTGATGTTGGTGAAACGTCCCTTGTGATCCACCAATGCTTGCAGCACCATTGAAAAGTATCCCTTTCGGTTTATGTACTGGCTGCCTTGGTGCTCCGGTCCCAAGATAGGGATAGGGATTCCATCTATTGCCCCACCACAGTTAGGGAATCCCATTGCAGCAAAGCCATCCACTATGACCTGCACATTTCCCAGAGTCACTACCCTTGATAGCAGCAGCTTAGTGATTGCGTTGGCTACTTGGATCACAGCAGCCCGCACAGTAGATTTGCCCACTCCAAATTGATGCCCGACTGACCGGTAGCTGTCTGGTGTTGCAAGCTTCCAGAGGGCTATTGCCACTAGCTTGTGAACTGTGAGGGCTGCTCTCATCTTGGTATTCTTGCGCTTCAGGGCAGGGGAAAGCAAGTCAAAAAGTTCCATGAAAGTGCCCTTACGCATGCGAAAGTTTCGCAGCCACTGGGAATCATCCCAGACCCGCAACACTATGCGGTCCCACCAGTCTGTGCTTGTTTCCCAGGCCCAGAATCAGCGTTCCACGGCATGAACCTGCCCCATTACCACCATGATGTCCAAATTGCAAGGCCTGTGCTTTGAGGGAAGTCTGTCCTCATCACTCTAGTCACCACGCTGCCGTCACCTCCTCGCCTGCTTTTGCAGGTTCTGGTGCTGCACATACTGCAGGATAATACGTGAGGTGTTTACAGTGCTCATAGCTGCTGCGGTGATCTGAGTGGGCTCCATGCTTGCTGTGGTATGGCGTCTGCAGGAGAGCAGAGTGGCAGCGGAAGCGTGACGATGGTTTGCAGCCCTATTGTACCATCTGCTGCCAGAGCAGGAGAGCAGAGTGGCAGCGGAAGCGTGACAATAGTTTGCAGCCCTATTGTACCATCTGCTGCCAAAGCAGAAGAGCAGAGTGACAGCGGAAGTGGTCGTTCGGTCGTTCGATGACAATGGTTTGCAGCCGTATTGTAACATCTGCTGCCAGCAGCACCCAGGACACAACAGCGGCAGCTGAGCTGAGCGGGCTGCACACTTGCCATGGTATGGCATCTGCACGGAAAAAAGGCGCTAAACGATTGTCTGCCATTGCTTTCACGGAGGGAGGGGCGACTGACGACATGTACCCAAAACCACCCGCGACAATGTTTTTGCCCCATCAGGCACTGGGAGCTCAACCCAGAATTCCAATGGGTGGCGGAGACTGCGGGAACTGTGGGATAGCTACCCACAGTGCAATGCTCCGAAAGTCGACGCTAGCCTCAGTACAGTGGATGCACTCCGCCGACTTAATGCGACTTAATGCGCTTAGTGGGGACACACACAATCGACTGTATAAAATCGCTTCCTAAAAAAAATCAATTTCTATAAATTCGACCTAATTTCATAGTGTAGACATACCCTTTATCTTTAGGACACTAAAATCAATTAGGTTCTTAAAAGAAGAACTTTATTATAAAAAAAAAAAAAGGTAAAAAAATCACACCTGCAAAATGAGGATGGAAGGTAACTTTACAGGGTAATAAAAAGATTTAAAACACAGAGGACTCCCCTCTGGACTCAGCTTCACAGTTACAATAACAGGAATAAAATTACCTCTTAGCATAGGGAAATTCACAAGCTAAAACAAAAGATAACCTAACGCATTTCCTTGCTTTACTTACAATTTTTGTAATTTTAGATGGATCATTCCAGATATATTTTCAGGAGATGTTGTACCTGCCCGGTCTCTCTCTCCGTCCGGAGAGGGAACAAACAAAGAGAGCCACAAACAAATCCTCCCCCCAGATTTGAAAGTATCTTCTTTCCTCATTGGTTCTTCTGGTCAGGTACCAAGTAGGTTATTTAAGCTTTTTAACCCCTTACAGGTAAAGCGATTTAGTACAGCTGCCAAGGAGGGATTTTATGCTATCCTTCTCTCTATCCTTCTCTCTATATTTATGGCACAGACACACTTGCTTTCTCAGACTTGGTTAATATTAGCAGGTTACTCCAACACACCACCAGCCCTGAACTTTCCCAAACCTGTGTGCGCTGCAATGTCCAGTCCTCTCCTGCAACATTCAGAGGAATAATAAAAGGACCATTTGCTCCTTTAAAGAGACAAAGGCCAACAGCTTATCACTTATAACAGCAACAAAAATGATAAGGGGTGTGGAACACTTTCCATATGAGGAGAGATTAAAAAGATGGGGCTTGTTCAACTTTGAAAAGAGACGACTAAGGGGGGGATATGACAGAGGTCTATAAAATCATGAATGGTGTAGAGAAAGTGAATAAGGAAGTGTTATTAACCCCATCACATAATACATGAACCAGGGGTCACCCAATGAAATTAGTAGTCAGCAGGTTTAAAACAAACATAAGGAAGTACATCTTATGTACTTATGTTCTTATCTGGGAGTCATAGTGGATCACAAGCTAAACAGGAGTCAATAGTGTAACACGGTTGCAAAAAAAGCAAACATCATTCTGGGATGTATTAGCAGGAGTCTTGTAAGTAAGACACAAGAAGTAATTCTTCCACTCTACTTTGTCTCAACTGGAGTACTGTGTCCAGTTCTGGGAGACACATTTCAGGAAAGATGTGGACAAACTGAAGAAAGTCCTGAGAAAAGCAACAAAAATGATTAAAGGTCTAGATTGAAAAAATTGGGTTTGTTTAGTATGGAGAAGAGAAGACTGAGGGGGGGACATGATAACAGTTTTAAAGTACATAAAAAGTTGTTACAAGGAGGAGGGAGAAAAATTGTTCTTGTTAACCTCTTAGGATAGGACACTTACATTGAAGCAAGGGCAGTTTAGGTTGGACATTAGGAAAAACTTCCTGTCAGGGTAGTTAAGCACTGGAATAAATTGCCTAGGGAGGTAGTGAAATACACTTTGTATTCTGTGCTGTAATTGAAATCAATATATTTGAAAATGTAGAAAACATCCAAAAATATTTAAATAACTGATATTCTATTATTGTTTAACAGTGCGATTAATCGCTTGACAGCCCTAGTAAATTGATCTTCATTGTCTCTGCCTGATGACCAGGCTGGTCAGAGAAGTAAATACACATTCCTTTGTCTGGGGCAGTGACGCTCAACCTTTCCAGACTACTCTACCACTTTTAGGAGTCTGATTTGTATTGTGTTTCACCTAACCTAAAACTACTTGCTTACAAAATCAGACAAAAACATACAAAAGTGTCACAGCACACTGTTACTGACAAATTGCTTACGTTCTCATTTTTACTATATAATTATAAAATAAATCAACTGGAATATATATATATATATATTGTACTTACATTTCAGTGTATAATGCAGTATAAACAAGTCATTGTCTGTATGAAATTTTAGTTTGTACTGACTTTGCCATTGCTTTTTATGTAGCCTGAAGTAAACCTAGGCAAAAATCTAGATGAGTTTATGTACCCCCTGGAAGACCTCTGCATACTCCTGGTTGAGAACCACTGGTCTAGGGCAGACCTGTTTACCAACTCCTCCTGACATGCATGCTTTAAATACATTTTAGTCACAGTTCCAGCATATATCCATAACTCTTAATACACATTGCGTACATACATCAGGCAAAAATATTAATGATCAGTGAGTTATTAGTTTTCCAGTGATATCTTACTTGATATCTTTTAGATACAGATTATAACCATTGTGAGTTGGGGAACACTGAATTGGTCAGGCCAGCGGAAACTCACTACCCGATATCAGTGAGTTGCTTTTAGGATCACATCTCCCCCCTTACAAAACTTCACAAGGGTCAGCAACTGGCTGAGCTGGAGTTAGCCGGTCAGAGCCCTCGTCCCTGCACAGGGCATCTGCCATCCTATTTTCCTTCCCTTTTATATAGAAAAAACCTGCTTTGCCACCTTTCTCTATTTACAGTCTCCAGGACATAATATCAGAAAATAGCTGTAATTTCACCTACAGAATTTGTAGAAACATTTCACAGTGACCTTATTGACTAGTGTGTGGTTAGATTTCAAATGATATATTATTTCACCTTTTAAATAAATATTGTGACACCAGCATGTGAGGAGTAGTGACTATGTCAGGCCTGACAAAGTAGTGGCTCACCAATGGGCCTCTGTGTCACAGAATCCCACGATTTTTCTACTGTTAGGCCAGTTCTGGGCTACAGTACCCTATGGTCTATCCCAGGCCAGTTCCCATGTTACCCCTGGCAGTTCTTCTCTTTGGGACCTTGTGACAGTGGTTAATATAATGACCAGACAGTCTTCTCGGATCATAGTAGGGTTTAATCTTAACAGGAGAACACAGGGCTACATGCATGTCTATCTTACCTAAGGGCACGCCTACACTGGCAAAGTTACAGCGCCGGCAGTTACAGCGCCGCTCAGAAAGCGCCGAAGGAAAACCGCTGTTGTTGTTCACACTGACAGCTGCCTGCGCAATAGCATGTTCACATTTGTGGCACTTGCGGCGCTATTTGGAGCGGTGCACTCTGGGCAGCTATCCCACAGAGCACCTCTTTCTCTTTTGCCGCTAAGACTTGTGGGAAGGCGGAAGGGGTCGTGGGGCATCCTGGGTCCTGTCCCAATGCCCCGTGATGCATTGCTTCGCATCCCAGCAATCCCCGTGCTTCCGTCCACATTTGGCTCCATCTTTCAACGGTTTGTGTACTGAGCGCCCTGCCCTGCCTCTTTCTGGCTGCAGGAATGGATCCTGAGCTGTTGACAAGAATGCTGCTTGCACTGACCAACATGTCACGAGTGGCAGTGGAGTTATTCCTTAAACTACAAAGGCAAGAGGAGTGCGACATTGATCTTGCCACAGGTAGTAGCTATGACACGAGACTGCTTGTGGCATTCACGGAGGTGCTAACCACAGTGGAATGCCGCTTTTGGGCTCGGGAAACAAGCACTGAGTGGTGGGATCACATTGTGATGCATGTCTGGGATGACGAGCAGTGGCTGCAGATCTTTCGCATGAGGAAAGCCACATTCATGGGACTGTGTGATGAACTCGCCCCAGCCCTGTGGCGCAAGGACACGAGAATGAGAGCTGCTCTGTCGGTGGAGAAGCACATGGCAATTGCACTGTGGAAGCTGGCTACTCCAGACTGCTACCGATCGGTCGCTAACCAGTTCGGAGTGGGAAAGTTGACCATTGGAGTCGTGTTGATGGAAGTGTGCAGGACCATTAATCACATCCTGCTCCGAAAAACCATGACTCTGGGCAACGTGCGTGAGATTGTGGATGGCTTTGCACAAATGGGCTTCCCTAACTGCGGAGGGGCAACAGATGGCATGCACATTCCAATTCTGTCACCAGAACACCTAGCCACCGAGTACATTAATCGCATGGGGTATTTCTCAATGGTTCTCCAGGTGCTTGTGGATCACCGTGGGCGTTTCACAGACATTAACGCAGGCTGGTCCGGAAAGGTGCATGATGCAGGCATATTTTGGAACACTGACCTGTTCAAGAAGCTGCAAGCAGGGACTTTCTTCCCGGACCAGAAGATCACCGTAGGGGAAGTCGAAATGCCCATTGTGATCCTGGGAGACCCCGCCTACCCCTTAATGCCATGGCTCATGAAGCCATACATGGGGCAACTTGACAGCAGCAAGGAGTGGTTCAACAACAGGCTGAGCAAGTAGAATGACTGTGGAGTGTGCATTCGGCCATTTAAAAGCCTGCTGGTGATGCCTGTATGGGAAGCTGGAGATGGCCAATGACAATATTCCTATGCTTATAGCCATGTGCTGTACGCTCCATAATATTTGTGAAGGGAGGGGTGAAAGCTTCACTCAGGACTGGAAAGCAGAGGCTCAGCGCCTGGAGGCTGAGTGTGAACAGCCGGAGACCAGGGCTATTAGAGGGGCACAGCGTGGGGCCATAAGGATCAGGGATGCTTTGAGGCAGCAATTTGAAGCTGAAAGCCACTAATATTTTTTGCTTTGCTCAGGATTGCAGTGCTTATAATGCTAGGAGGTGATTGGTGCACATGATGCAAGAAGGGGCCTTAACATAATTGTATGTTGCTTTGCAGTTCTCTTTTTGCTTTCACATAATAGAATAAAGATTGCTTTAAAACCAGCACAATTCTTTTATTGAAAGACAACAATCAGAGGAGAGAGTCAAACAAAAAAATTCATCAGCAGGGAGGGGAATGGGGGAAATGGAAGGAATGGGGGAATGGAAGGTCTCAAGAGAAGGAGGGGTCCCGGGATGGCTACAGATTTGTGTATGTCCCGGGATCATACCTAACCTTCTCCTTTGGAGTACGATGCAGCGGGTGCTGTACTTCAGCAGGGCCAAACTGCAGATGGATCGGTGTCGAGTGCAGGGGGTATTGAGAGTCCACACTGCTGGACTGTGAGGAGAGAGAGGAGTGGAATGCTGCGGGTAGAGAGTGGAGCCAGGAGGTCGATAAGAGTATGTTGGCAGTATGTGGGGGGCGCATGGGAAAGAGTTTTGCAACAGTGGTTGCAGAGGACGGCGGGCGCAGAGCTGCTCGGTTTGAAGAGCTAGTATCGCCTGGAGCGAAGTATCGCTTGGCGCTCCATAACTGTTAAGAGCTGCTCCGTGGCTTCTTTCTGGTGTGCCGTGTTCTCCTTTCAGTCCCTCTTCTCGCTGTCCCACCACTCCTTCAATTCCTTTTTCTCGGCGGCAGAATGCATCATAACCTCACGCATAAAGTCCTCCTTAATTCTTCTTGGACGCTTTCTAATTCTTCACAACCATTCTGCCACTGATAATGAAGAGGGAGGCTGTGCTCCCAAGGTCATCTCTGAAGTTTAAATGCAACATTTTACAGAAGCAGTATTGTTTGCAACACCAACAACACAGTTTCAGTGTTTTAAAACATAGCCAGTACTCACACACCTGTCACTAACTGGCTGACCCCAGGCAAGCACACAAGTCACGACACCCCCAAAATGGTGAGTAACCGCAGGGGCAGGGTAAATCACTGTTCCCGGACCCTGCTGTACACTGGGCATATGGCTCTTGGGCACTTGGGGAGAGCCAGCACTGTAGGGGCAGCCTGATAATCATTCCTGTCTCCACACTTTCCACAGGAGGTGATCATTATGGAAGATATCTCGCTGCTGAGGGTGAGCAGGGAATCAAGGAAGGTTCTTCTCCAAGCCTGTGGCTTGCGCCCTGGCCCCTATGCGGCTAGCCTGTGTGCAGCAATGGTCCCCCCCTCCCCATGATGGCACAGTGGCGCGGGAAAGTTCCCATTAATGGGGCAGGAAACAAAGCAGCTCTGCTGAGGAACCTGCGGGAGTGGATTGCCCAGTATCTCCACGAGAGTTTCCTGGAGATCTCTGAGGGAGATACACATGAAGTGAGGGAGTGTATCAACAGTATGTTCCACTGCTCAAACTAGGCATGAGGTGGGAGACAAGCCTGCTTTCTGCAACCCTTCTGTCCCCAACAACTCGCTTCAGCAATTCCCAAAATCAGATCCACTTACCAGAGGCCTCCTCTCCTGTTTGCGCTTCGCAAAGCTCCGACAGCTGTGACTGGCTAGGCTCCTCTGGGGTAGAAAAGAGCTCCTGACTGCATGAATCTCTGGCCTCTAAGTCATCCTCTGCCTCTAGTTCCCCCTCTCCCTCTTCATCCAAGATTGCCTCCTCCTGACTCGGTCCTCTCTCGACTGGCAGGGCCAGCTCTAGGCACCAGCGTTCCAAGCATGTGCTTGGGGCGGCACTTCTCAATGGATCAAGAAATCTGTCCATAGGTATCATAATTCTGACGGCTCCCCAAATGCTGATGAGGTCCAGCAGTTCGGCATTGCTCCAAGCAGGGGATCGCCCGGTGCATGGAGCAGGCATGGCCACCTGGAAAGATGCGCTGAGACCACTGCACGCATCACCGAGCAAACAGGAAGGGGACTTTCAAATTTGCAAAGGAATGTATGGGGTGGGGCTGACGGTTGGTCACCTGAGGGCAGGGCAGTAGAGTTCAAATCGGTGGCCAGAGAGGTGAAAACGCATTGTGGGACACCTCCCAGAGGCCAATCGCAGCGCTGTAATCACCACGGTGTCTACACTGGCACCGCAGCTGTGTAGCCCCGGTGCAGAAAACTCTACGCCTCTCGTCAAGGTGGTTTTTTTAGAGCGCTACAACTGCAGTTTCTGCGCACTAAGTGGCTCAGCAGTGTGTACACCTCGGGAGTTACTGCGCTCAAAGCTGCTTTACTGTGCACAAACATGCCAGTGTAGATGGGGCCTAAGACTCATCATCCACTGGGCAGTTAGGAAGGCCTAACTCCTTCAGACCCAAGCAGGAGTCTGTGTCAGGCTGTTCCCTGCAAAGAACTTCCTGACCACTGCCTGGCCTCTGGCCAGAGAGGGTCTTGTTAACACTTAATTCTCCTGTCACAGGGTCAGGGCCGGCTTTAGGCCGATTCAGCCGATTCGGCTGAATTGGGCCCCGCGCCAAGAGGGCCCCGCGCTGCAGCTCTCCACCCCGCCCCCAGCTCACTTCCCCCTCCTCCCCTCCCCTGAATGCTCCGCCCCCTCCCCTGCTTCCCACGAATCAGAGATTCGCGGGAAGTCTGAAAAGAAGCAGGGGCGGGCAGGCAGTACAAGGTAAGCTGGGGTGGTGGGGGCGCGAGAAGGGCTCCGGGGAGGCGCAGCCCGTTCCCGCCGAGCACGC